>NW_026947828.1:0-140584 GCF_034190915.1 Cavia porcellus
GCATTGTATGGGTGTGTGTTACATTAGATTCACTAGTAGGAGTGAGAAAAACATCACGGGGTGGTGCGCATTGTATGTGTGTGGTGTTACATTACATTCACTAGTAGAGTGAGAAAAACATCACGGGGTGGTGCGCATTGTATGGGTGTGTGTTACATTACATTCACTAGTAGGAGTGAGAAAAACATCACGGGGTGGTGCGCATTGTATGGGTGTGTGTTACATTAGATTCACTAGTAGGAGTGAGAAAAACATCAAGGGGGTGGTGCGCATTGTATGGGTGTGTGTTACATTACATTCACTAGTAGGAGTGAGAAAAACATCACGGGGTGGTGCGCATTGTATGGGTGTGTGTTACATTAGATTCACTAGTAGGAGTGAGAAAAACATCAAAGGGTGGTGCGCATTGTATGGGTGTGTGTTACATTAGATTCACTAGTAGGAGTGAGAAAAACATCACGGGGTGGTGCGCATTGTATGGGTGTGTGTTACATTAGATTCACTAGTAGGAGTGAGAAAATCATCACGGGGTGGTGCGCATTGTATGGGTGTGTGTTACATTAGATTCAGTAGTAGCAGTGAGAAAAACATCACGGGGTGGTGCGCATTGTATGGGTGTTTGTTACATTAGATTCACTAGTAGCAGTGAGAAAAACATCACGGGGTGGTGCGCATTGTATGGGTGTGTGTTACATTAGATTCACTAGTAGCAGTGAGAAAAACATCACGGGGTGGTGCGCATTGTATGGGTGTGTGTTACATTAGATTCACTAGTAGCAGTGAGAAAAACATCACGGGGTGGTGCGCATTGCATGGGTGTGTGTTACATTAGATTCACTAGTAGCAGTGAGAAAAACATCACGGGGTGGTGCGCATTGCATGGGTGTGTGTTACATTACATTCACTACTAGCAGTGAGAAAAACATCACGGGGTGGTGCGCATTGTATGGGTGTGTGTTACATTAGATTCACTAGTAGCAGTGAGAAAAACATCACGGGGTGGTGCGCATTGTATGGGTGTGTGTTACATTAGATTCACTAGTAGCAGTGAGAAAAACATCACGGGGTGGTGCGCATTGTATGGGTGTGTGTTACATTAGATTCACTAGTAGCAGTGAGAAAAACATCACGGGGTGGTGCGCATTGTATGGGTGTGTGTTACATTAGATTCACTAGTAGCAGTGAGAAAAACATCACGGGGTGGTGCGCATTGTATGGGTGTGTGTTACATTAGATTCACTAGTAGCAGTGAGAAAAACATCACGGGGTGGTGCGCATTGTATGGGTGTGTGTTACATTACATTCACTACTAGCAGTGAGAAAAACATCACGGGGTGGTGCGCATTGTATGGGTGTGTGTTACATTAGATTCACTAGTAGCAGTGAGAAAAACATCACGGGGTGGTGCGCATTGTATGGGTGTGTGTTACATTAGATTCACTAGTAGCAGTGAGAAAAACATCACGGGGTGGTGCGCATTGTATGGGTGTGTGTTACATTAGATTCACTAGTAGCAGTGAGAAAAACATCACGGGGTGGTGCGCATTGTATGGGTGTGTGTTACATTAGATTCACTAGTAGCAGTGAGAAAAACATCACGGGGTGGTGCGCATTGTATGGGTGTGTGTTACATTAGATTCACTAGTAGCAGTGAGAAAAACATCACGGGGTGGTGCGCATTGTATGGGTGTGTGTTACATTAGATTCACTAGTAGCAGTGAGAAAAACATCACGGGGTGGTGCGCATTGTATGGGTGTGTGTTACATTAGATTCACTAGTAGCAGTGAGAAAAACATCACGGGGTGGTGCGCATTGTATGGGTGTGTGTTACATTAGATTCACTAGTAGGAGTGAGAAAAACATCACGGGGTGGTGCGCATTGTATGGGTGTGTGTTACATTAGATTCACTAGTAGGAGTGAGAAAAACATCACGGGGTGGTGCGCATTGTATGGGTGTGTGTTACATTAGATTCACTAGTAGGAGTGAGAAAAACATCACGGGGTGGTGCGCATTGTATGGGTGTGTGTTACATTACATTCACTAGTAGGAGTGAGAAAAACATCACGGGGTGGTGCGCATTGTATGGGTGTGTGTTACATTACATTCACTAGTAGGAGTGAGAAAAACATCACGGGGTGGTGCGCATTGTATGGGTGTTTGTTACATTACATTCACTAGTAGGAGTGAGAAAAACATCACGGCGTGGTGCGCATTGTATGGGTGTGTGTTACATTAGATTCACTAGTAGGAGTGAGAAAAACATCACGGGGTGGTGCGCATTGTATGGGTGTGTGTTACATTAGATTCAATAGTAGGAGTGAGAAAATCATCACGGGGTGGTGCGCATTGTATGGGTGTGTGTTACATTAGATTCACTAGTAGCATTGAGAAAAACATCACGGGGTGGTGCGCATTGTATGGGTGTGTGTTACATTAGATTCACTAGTAGCAGTGAGAAATACACCACGGGGTGGTGCGCATTGTATGGGTGTGTGTTACATTAGATTCACTAGTAGCAGTGAGAAAAACATCACGGGGTGGTGGGCATTGTATGGGTGTGTGTTACATTAGATTCACTAGTAGCAGTGAGAAAAGCATCACGGGGTGGTGCGCATTGTATGGGTGTGTGTTACATTAGATTCACTAGTAGCAGTGAGAAAAACATCACGGGGTGGTGCGCATTGTATGGGTGTGTGTTACATTAGATTCACTAGTAGGAGTGAGAAAAGCATCACGGGGTGATGCGCATTGTATGGGTGTGTGTTACATTAGATTCACTAGTAGGAGTGAGAAAATCATCACGGGGTGGTGCGCATTGTATGGGTGTGTGTTACATTACATTCACTAGTAGCAGTGAGAAAAACATCACGGGGTGGTGCGCATTGGATGGGTGTGTGTTACATTAGATTCACTAGTAGCAGTGAGAAAAACATCACGGGTGGTGCGCATTGTATGGGTGTGTGTTACATTAGATTCACTAGTAGCAGTGAGAAAAACATCACGGGGTGGTGCGCATTGTATGGGTGTGTGTTACATTAGATTCACTAGTAGCAGTGAGAAAAACATCACGGGGTGGTGCGCATTGTATGGGTGTGTGTTACATTAGATTCACTAGTAGCAGTGAGAAAAACATCACGGGGTGGTGCGCATTGTATGGGTGTGTGTTACATTAGATTCACTAGTAGCAGTGAGAAAAACATCACGGGGTGGTGCGCATTGTATGGGTGTGTGTTACATTAGATTCACTAGTAGCAGTGAGAAAAACATCACGGGGTGGTGCGCATTGTATGGGTGTGTGTTACATTAGATTCACTAGTAGCAGTGAGAAAAACATCACGGGGTGGTGCGCATTGTATGGGGTGTGTGTTACATTAGATTCACTAGTAGCAGTGAGAAAAACATCACGGGGTGGTGCGCATTGTATGGGTGTGTGTTACATTAGATTCACTAGTAGCAGTGAGAAAAACATCACGGGGTGGTGCGCTTTGTATGGGTGTGTGTTACATTAGATTCACTAGTAGCAGTGAGAAAAACATCACGGGGTGGTGCGCATTGTATGGGTGTGTGTTACATTAGATTCACTAGTAGGAGTGAGAAAAACATCACGGGGTGGTGCGCATTGTATGGGTGTGTGTTACATTAGATTCACTAGTAGGAGTGAGAAAAATATCACGGGGTGGTGCGCATTGTATGGGTGTGTGTTACATTAGATTCACTAGTAGGAGTGAGAAAAACATCACGGGGTGGTGCGCATTGTATGGGTGTGTGTTACATTAGATTCACTAGTAGGAGTGAGAAAAACATCACGGGGTGGTGCGCATTGTATGGGTGTGTGTTACATTACATTCACTAGTAGGAGTGAGAAAAACATCACGGGGTGGTGCGCATTGTATGGGTGTGTGTTACATTACATTCACTAGTAGGAGTGAGAAAAACATCACGGGGTGGTGCGCATTGTATGGGTGTGTGTTACATTACATTCACTAGTAGGAGTGAGAAAAACATCACGGGGTGGTGCGCATTGTATGGGTGTGTGTTACATTACATTCACTAGTAGGAGTGAGAAAAACATCACGGGGTGGTGCGCATTGTATGGGTGTTTGTTGCATTACATTCACTAGTAGGAGTGAGAAAAACATTACGGGGTGGTGCGCATTGTATGGGTGTGTGTTGCATTAGATTCAATAGTAGGAGTGAGAAAATCATCACGGGGTGGTGCGCATTGTATGGGTGTGTGTTACATTAGATTCACTAGTAGCATTGAGAAAAACATCACGGGGTGGTGCGCATTGTATGGGTGTGTGTTACATTAGATTCACTAGTAGCAGTGAGAAAAACACCACGGGGTGGTGCGCATTGTATGGGTGTGTGTTACATTAGATTCACTAGTAGCAGTGAGAAAAACATCACGGGGTGGTGCGCATTGTATGGGTGTGTGTTACATTACATTCACTAGTAGCAGTGAGAAAACATCACGGGGTGGTGCGCATTGTATGGGTGTGTGTTACATTAGATTCACTAGTAGCAGTGAGAAAAACATCACGGGGTGGTGCGCATTGTATGGGTGTGTGTTACACTATATCCACTAGTAGCAGTGAGAAAAACATCACGGGGTGGTGCGCATTGTATGGGTGTGTGTTACATTACATTCACTAGTAGCAGTCAGAAAAACATCACGGGGTGGTGCGCATTGTATGGGTGTGTGTTACATTAGATTCACTAGTAGCAGTGAGAAAAACATCACGGGGTGGTGCGCATTGTATAGGTGTGTGTTACATTAGATTCACTAGTAGCAGTGAGAAAAACATCACGGGGTGGTGCGCATTGTATGGGTGTGTGTTACATTAGATTCACTAGTAGCAGTGAGAAAAACATCACGGGGTGGTGCGCATTGTATGGGTGTGTGTTACATTAGATTCACTAGTAGCAGTGAGAAAAACATCACGGGGTGGTGCGCATTGTATGGGTGTGTGTTACATTACATTCACTAGTAGGAGTGAGAAAAGCATCACGGGGTGATGCGCATTGTATGGGTGTGTGTTACATTAGATTCACTAGTAGGAGTGAGAAAATCATCACGGGGTGGTGCGCATTGTATGGGTGTGTGTCACATTACATTCACTAGTAGCAGTGAGAAAAACATCACGGGGTGGTGCGCATTGGATGGGTGTGTGTTACATTAGATTCACTAGTAGCAGTGAGAAAAACATCACGGGTGGTGCGCATTGTATGGGTGTGTGTTACATTAGATTCACTAGTAGCAGTGAGAAAAACATCACGGGGTGGTGCGCATTGTATGGGTGTGTGTTACATTAGATTCATTAGTAGCAGTGAGAAAAACATCACGGGGTGGTGCGCATTGTATGGGTGTGTGTTACATTAGATTCACTAGTAGCAGTGAGAAGAACATCACGGGGTGGTGCGCATTGTATGGGTGTGTGTTACATTAGATTCACTAGTAGCAGTGAGAAAAACATCACGGGGTGGTGCGCATTGTATGGGTGTGTGTTACATTAGATTCACTAGTAGCAGTGAGAAAAACATCACGGGGTGGTGCGCATTGTATAGGTGTGTGTTACATTAGATTCACTAGTAGCAGTGAGAAAAACATCACGGGGTGGTGCGCATTGTATGGGTGTGTGTTACATTAGATTCACTAGTAGCAGTGAGAAAAACATCACGGGGTGGTGCGCATTGTATGGGTGTGTGTTACATTAGATTCACTAGTAGCAGTGAGAAAAACATCACGGGGTGGTGCGCATTGTATGGGTGTGTGTTACATTAGATTCACTAGTAGGAGTGAGAAAAACATCACGGGGTGGTGCGCATTGTATGTGTGTGTGTTACATTACATTCACTAGTAGGAGTGAGAAAAACATCACGGGGTGGTGCGCATTGTATGGGTGTGTGTTACATTACATTCATTAGTAGGAGTGAGAAAAACATCACGGGGTGGTGCGCATTGTATGGGTGTGTGTTGCATTAGATTCACTAGTAGGAGTGAGAAAAACATCAAGGGGTGGTGCGCATTGTATGGGTGTGTGTTACATTACATTCACTAGTAGGAGTGAGAAAAACATCACGGGGTGGTGCGCATTGTATGGGTGTGTGTTACATTAGATTCACTAGTAGGAGTGAGAAAAACATCAAAGGGTGGTGCGCATTGTATGGGTGTGTGTTACATTAGATTCACTAGTAGGAGTGAGAAAAACATCACGGGGTGGTGCGCATTGTATGGGTGTGTGTTACATTAGATTCACTAGTAGGAGTGAGAAAATCATCACGGGGTGGTGCGCATTGTATGGGTGTGTGTTACATTAGATTCAGTAGTAGCAGTGAGAAAAACATCACGGGGTGGTGCGCATTGTATGGGTGTTTGTTACATTAGATTCACTAGTAGCAGTGAGAAAAACATCACGGGGTGGTGCGCATTGTATGGGTGTGTGTTACATTAGATTCACTAGTAGCAGTGAGAAAAACATCACGGGGTGGTGCGCATTGTATGGGTGTGTGTTACATTAGATTCACTAGTAGCAGTGAGAAAAACATCACGGGGTGGTGCGCATTGCATGGGTGTGTGTTACATTAGATTCACTAGTAGCAGTGAGAAAAACATCACGGGGTGGTGCGCATTGCATGGGTGTGTGTTACATTACATTCACTACTAGCAGTGAGAAAAACATCACGGGGTGGTGCGCATTGTATGGGTGTGTGTTACATTAGATTCACTAGTAGCAGTGAGAAAAACATCACAGGGTGGTGCGCATTGTATGGGTGTGTGTTACATTAGATTCACTAGTAGCAGTGAGAAAAACATCACGGGGTGGTGCGCATTGTATGGGTGTGTGTTACATTAGATTCACTAGTAGCAGTGAGAAAAACATCACGGGGTGGTGCGCATTGTATGGGTGTGTGTTACATTAGATTCACTAGTAGCAGTGAGAAAAACATCACGGGGTGGTGCGCATTGTATGGGTGTGTGTTACATTAGATTCACTAGTAGCAGTGAGAAAAACATCACGGGGTGGTGCGCATTGTATGGGTGTGTGTTACATTACATTCACTACTAGCAGTGAGAAAAACATCACGGGGTGGTGCGCATTGTATGGGTGTGTGTTACATTACATTCACTAGTAGGAGTGAGAAAAACATCACGGGGTGGTGCGCATTGTATGGGTGTTTGTTGCATTACATTCACTAGTAGGAGTGAGAAAAACATTACGGGGTGGTGCGCATTGTATGGGTGTGTGTTGCATTAGATTCAATAGTAGGAGTGAGAAAATCATCACGGGGTGGTGCGCATTGTATGGGTGTGTGTTACATTAGATTCACTAGTAGCATTGAGAAAAACATCACGGGGTGGTGCGCATTGTATGGGTGTGTGTTACATTAGATTCACTAGTAGCAGTGAGAAAAACACCACGGGGTGGTGCGCATTGTATGGGTGTGTGTTACATTAGATTCACTAGTAGCAGTGAGAAAAACATCACGGGGTGGTGCGCATTGTATGGGTGTGTGTTACATTACATTCACTAGTAGCAGTGAGAAAAACATCACGGGGTGGTGCGCATTGTATGGGTGTGTGTTACATTAGATTCACTAGTAGCAGTGAGAAAAACATCACGGGGTGGTGCGCATTGTATGGGTGTGTGTTACACTATATCCACTAGTAGCAGTGAGAAAAACATCACGGGGTGGTGCGCATTGTATGGGTGTGTGTTACATTACATTCACTAGTAGCAGTCAGAAAAACATCACGGGGTGGTGCGCATTGTATGGGTGTGTGTTACATTAGATTCACTAGTAGCAGTGAGAAAAACATCACGGGGTGGTGCGCATTGTATAGGTGTGTGTTACATTAGATTCACTAGTAGCAGTGAGAAAAACATCACGGGGTGGTGCGCATTGTATGGGTGTGTGTTACATTAGATTCACTAGTAGCAGTGAGAAAAACATCACGGGGTGGTGCGCATTGTATGGGTGTGTGTTACATTAGATTCACTAGTAGCAGTGAGAAAAACATCACGGGGTGGTGCGCATTGTATGGGTGTGTGTTACATTACATTCACTAGTAGGAGTGAGAAAAGCATCACGGGGTGATGCGCATTGTATGGGTGTGTGTTACATTAGATTCACTAGTAGGAGTGAGAAAATCATCACGGGGTGGTGCGCATTGTATGGGTGTGTGTCACATTACATTCACTAGTAGCAGTGAGAAAAACATCACGGGGTGGTGCGCATTGGATGGGTGTGTGTTACATTAGATTCACTAGTAGCAGTGAGAAAAACATCACGGGTGGTGCGCATTGTATGGGTGTGTGTTACATTAGATTCACTAGTAGCAGTGAGAAAAACATCACGGGGTGGTGCGCATTGTATGGGTGTGTGTTACATTAGATTCATTAGTAGCAGTGAGAAAAACATCACGGGGTGGTGCGCATTGTATGGGTGTGTGTTACATTAGATTCACTAGTAGCAGTGAGAAGAACATCACGGGGTGGTGCGCATTGTATGGGTGTGTGTTACATTAGATTCACTAGTAGCAGTGAGAAAAACATCACGGGGTGGTGCGCATTGTATGGGTGTGTGTTACATTAGATTCACTAGTAGCAGTGAGAAAAACATCACGGGGTGGTGCGCATTGTATAGGTGTGTGTTACATTAGATTCACTAGTAGCAGTGAGAAAAACATCACGGGGTGGTGCGCATTGTATGGGTGTGTGTTACATTAGATTCACTAGTAGCAGTGAGAAAAACATCACGGGGTGGTGCGCATTGTATGGGTGTGTGTTACATTAGATTCACTAGTAGCAGTGAGAAAAACATCACGGGGTGGTGCGCATTGTATGGGTGTGTGTTACATTAGATTCACTAGTA
Organism: Cavia porcellus; assembly: GCF_034190915.1. Lineage (NCBI taxonomy): Eukaryota > Metazoa > Chordata > Mammalia > Rodentia > Caviidae > Cavia > Cavia porcellus. The sequence goes on from NW_026947828.1 coordinate 8,881, forward strand.
GGAGTGAGAAAAACATCACGGGGTGGTGCGCATTGTATGTGTGTGTGTTACATTACATTCACTAGTAGGAGTGAGAAAAACATCACGGGGTGGTGCGCATTGTATGGGTGTGTGTTACATTACATTCATTAGTAGGAGTGAGAAAAACATCACGGGGTGGTGCGCATTGTATGGGTGTGTGTTGCATTAGATTCACTAGTAGGAGTGAGAAAAACATCAAGGGGTGGTGCGCATTGTATGGGTGTGTGTTACATTACATTCACTAGTAGGAGTGAGAAAAACATCACGGGGTGGTGCGCATTGTATGGGTGTGTGTTACATTAGATTCACTAGTAGGAGTGAGAAAAACATCAAAGGGTGGTGCGCATTGTATGGGTGTGTGTTACATTAGATTCACTAGTAGGAGTGAGAAAAACATCACGGGGTGGTGCGCATTGTATGGGTGTGTGTTACATTAGATTCACTAGTAGGAGTGAGAAAATCATCACGGGGTGGTGCGCATTGTATGGGTGTGTGTTACATTAGATTCAGTAGTAGCAGTGAGAAAAACATCACGGGGTGGTGCGCATTGTATGGGTGTTTGTTACATTAGATTCACTAGTAGCAGTGAGAAAAACATCACGGGGTGGTGCGCATTGTATGGGTGTGTGTTACATTAGATTCACTAGTAGCAGTGAGAAAAACATCACGGGGTGGTGCGCATTGTATGGGTGTGTGTTACATTAGATTCACTAGTAGCAGTGAGAAAAACATCACGGGGTGGTGCGCATTGCATGGGTGTGTGTTACATTAGATTCACTAGTAGCAGTGAGAAAAACATCACGGGGTGGTGCGCATTGCATGGGTGTGTGTTACATTACATTCACTACTAGCAGTGAGAAAAACATCACGGGGTGGTGCGCATTGTATGGGTGTGTGTTACATTAGATTCACTAGTAGCAGTGAGAAAAACATCACAGGGTGGTGCGCATTGTATGGGTGTGTGTTACATTAGATTCACTAGTAGCAGTGAGAAAAACATCACGGGGTGGTGCGCATTGTATGGGTGTGTGTTACATTAGATTCACTAGTAGCAGTGAGAAAAACATCACGGGGTGGTGCGCATTGTATGGGTGTGTGTTACATTAGATTCACTAGTAGCAGTGAGAAAAACATCACGGGGTGGTGCGCATTGTATGGGTGTGTGTTACATTAGATTCACTAGTAGCAGTGAGAAAAACATCACGGGGTGGTGCGCATTGTATGGGTGTGTGTTACATTACATTCACTACTAGCAGTGAGAAAAACATCACGGGGTGGTGCGCATTGTATGGGTGTGTGTTACATTAGATTCGCTAGTAGCAGTGAGAAAAACATCACGGGGTGGTGCGCATTGTATGGGTGTGTGTTACATTAGATTCACTAGTAGCAGTGAGAAAAACATCACGGGGTGGTGCGCATTGTATGGGTGTGTGTTACATTAGATTCACTAGTAGCAGTGAGAAAAACATCACGGGGTGGTGCGCATTGTATGGGTGTGTGTTACATTAGATTCACTAGTAGCAGTGAGAAAAACATCACGGGGTGGTGCGCATTGTATGGGTGTGTGTTACATTAGATTCACTAGTAGCAGTGAGAAAAACATCACGGGGTGGTGCGCTTTGTATGGGTGTGTGTTACATTAGATTCACTAGTAGCAGTGAGAAAAACATCACGGGGTGGTGCGCATTGTATGGGTGTGTGTTACATTAGATTCACTAGTAGGAGTGAGAAAAACATCACGGGGTGGTGCGCATTGTATGGGTGTGTGTTACATTAGATTCACTAGTAGGAGTGAGAAAAACATCACGGGGTGGTGCGCATTGTATGGGTGTGTGTTACATTAGATTCACTAGTAGGAGTGAGAAAAACATCACGGGGTGGTGCGCATTGTATGGGTGTGTGTTACATTAGATTCACTAGTAGGAGTGAGAAAAACATCACGGGGTGGTGCGCATTGTATGGGTGTGTGTTACATTACATTCACTAGTAGGAGTGAGAAAAACATCACGGGGTGGTGCGCATTGTATGGGTGTGTGTTACATTACATTCACTAGTAGGAGTGAGAAAAACATCACGGGGTGGTGCGCATTGTATGGGTGTGTGTTACATTACATTCACTAGTAGGAGTGAGAAAAACATCACGGCGTGGTGCGCATTGTATGGGTGTGTGTTACATTAGATTCACTAGTAGGAGTGAGAAAAACATCACGGGGTGGTGCGCATTGTATGGGTGTGTGTTACATTAGATTCAATAGTAGGAGTGAGAAAATCATCACGGGGTGGTGCGCATTGTATGGGTGTGTGTTACATTAGATTCACTAGTAGCATTGAGAAAAACATCACGGGGTGGTGCGCATTGTATGGGTGTGTGTTACATTAGATTCACTAGTAGCAGTGAGAAATACACCACGGGGTGGTGCGCATTGTATGGGTGTGTGTTACATTAGATTCACTAGTAGCAGTGAGAAAAACATCACGGGGTGGTGGGCATTGTATGGGTGTGTGTTACATTAGATTCACTAGTAGCAGTGAGAAAAGCATCACGGGGTGGTGCGCATTGTATGGGTGTGTGTTACATTAGATTCACTAGTAGCAGTGAGAAAAACATCACGGGGTGGTGCGCATTGTATGGGTGTGTGTTACATTAGATTCACTAGTAGGAGTGAGAAAAGCATCACGGGGTGATGCGCATTGTATGGGTGTGTGTTACATTAGATTCACTAGTAGGAGTGAGAAAATCATCACGGGGTGGTGCGCATTGTATGGGTGTGTGTTACATTACATTCACTAGTAGCAGTGAGAAAAACATCACGGGGTGGTGCGCATTGGATGGGTGTGTGTTACATTAGATTCACTAGTAGCAGTGAGAAAAACATCACGGGTGGTGCGCATTGTATGGGTGTGTGTTACATTAGATTCACTAGTAGCAGTGAGAAAAACATCACGGGGTGGTGCGCATTGTATGGGTGTGTGTTACATTAGATTCACTAGTAGCAGTGAGAAAAACATCACGGGGTGGTGCGCATTGTATGGGTGTGTGTTACATTAGATTCACTAGTAGCAGTGAGAAAAACATCACGGGGTGGTGCGCATTGTATGGGTGTGTGTTACATTAGATTCACTAGTAGCAGTGAGAAAAACATCACGGGGTGGTGCGCATTGTATGGGTGTGTGTTACATTAGATTCACTAGTAGCAGTGAGAAAAACATCACGGGGTGGTGCGCATTGTATGGGTGTGTGTTACATTAGATTCACTAGTAGCAGTGAGAAAAACATCACGGGGTGGTGCGCATTGTATGGGTGTGTGTTACATTAGATTCACTAGTAGCAGTGAGAAAAACATCACGGGGTGGTGCGCATTGTATGGGTGTGTGTTACATTAGATTCACTAGTAGCAGTGAGAAAAACATCACGGGGTGGTGCGCTTTGTATGGGTGTGTGTTACATTAGATTCACTAGTAGCAGTGAGAAAAACATCACGGGGTGGTGCGCATTGTATGGGTGTGTGTTACATTAGATTCACTAGTAGGAGTGAGAAAAACATCACGGGGTGGTGCGCATTGTATGGGTGTGTGTTACATTAGATTCACTAGTAGGAGTGAGAAAAATATCACGGGGTGGTGCGCATTGTATGGGTGTGTGTTACATTAGATTCACTAGTAGGAGTGAGAAAAACATCACGGGGTGGTGCGCATTGTATGGGTGTGTGTTACATTAGATTCACTAGTAGGAGTGAGAAAAACATCACGGGGTGGTGCGCATTGTATGGGTGTGTGTTACATTACATTCACTAGTAGGAGTGAGAAAAACATCACGGGGTGGTGCGCATTGTATGGGTGTGTGTTACATTACATTCACTAGTAGGAGTGAGAAAAACATCACGGGGTGGTGCGCATTGTATGGGTGTGTGTTACATTACATTCACTAGTAGGAGTGAGAAAAACATCACGGGGTGGTGCGCATTGTATGGGTGTGTGTTACATTACATTCACTAGTAGGAGTGAGAAAAACATCACGGGGTGGTGCGCATTGTATGGGTGTTTGTTGCATTACATTCACTAGTAGGAGTGAGAAAAACATTACGGGGTGGTGCGCATTGTATGGGTGTGTGTTGCATTAGATTCAATAGTAGGAGTGAGAAAATCATCACGGGGTGGTGCGCATTGTATGGGTGTGTGTTACATTAGATTCACTAGTAGCATTGAGAAAAACATCACGGGGTGGTGCGCATTGTATGGGTGTGTGTTACATTAGATTCACTAGTAGCAGTGAGAAAAACACCACGGGGTGGTGCGCATTGTATGGGTGTGTGTTACATTAGATTCACTAGTAGCAGTGAGAAAAACATCACGGGGTGGTGCGCATTGTATGGGTGTGTGTTACATTACATTCACTAGTAGCAGTGAGAAAAACATCACGGGGTGGTGCGCATTGTATGGGTGTGTGTTACATTAGATTCACTAGTAGCAGTGAGAAAAACATCACGGGGTGGTGCGCATTGTATGGGTGTGTGTTACACTATATCCACTAGTAGCAGTGAGAAAAACATCACGGGGTGGTGCGCATTGTATGGGTGTGTGTTACATTACATTCACTAGTAGCAGTCAGAAAAACATCACGGGGTGGTGCGCATTGTATGGGTGTGTGTTACATTAGATTCACTAGTAGCAGTGAGAAAAACATCACGGGGTGGTGCGCATTGTATAGGTGTGTGTTACATTAGATTCACTAGTAGCAGTGAGAAAAACATCACGGGGTGGTGCGCATTGTATGGGTGTGTGTTACATTAGATTCACTAGTAGCAGTGAGAAAAACATCACGGGGTGGTGCGCATTGTATGGGTGTGTGTTACATTAGATTCACTAGTAGCAGTGAGAAAAACATCACGGGGTGGTGCGCATTGTATGGGTGTGTGTTACATTACATTCACTAGTAGGAGTGAGAAAAGCATCACGGGGTGATGCGCATTGTATGGGTGTGTGTTACATTAGATTCACTAGTAGGAGTGAGAAAATCATCACGGGGTGGTGCGCATTGTATGGGTGTGTGTTACATTACATTCACTAGTAGCAGTGAGAAAAACATCACGGGGTGGTGCGCATTGGATGGGTGTGTGTTACATTAGATTCACTAGTAGCAGTGAGAAAAACATCACGGGTGGTGCGCATTGTATGGGTGTGTGTTACATTAGATTCACTAGTAGCAGTGAGAAAAACATCACGGGGTGGTGCGCATTGTATGGGTGTGTGTTACATTAGATTCATTAGTAGCAGTGAGAAAAACATCACGGGGTGGTGCGCATTGTATGGGTGTGTGTTACATTAGATTCACTAGTAGCAGTGAGAAGAACATCACGGGGTGGTGCGCATTGTATGGGTGTGTGTTACATTAGATTCACTAGTAGCAGTGAGAAAAACATCACGGGGTGGTGCGCATTGTATGGGTGTGTGTTACATTAGATTCACTAGTAGCAGTGAGAAAAACATCACGGGGTGGTGCGCATTTTATGGGTGTGTGTTACATTAGATTCACTAGTAGCCGTGAGAAAAACATCACGGGGTGGTGCGCATTGTATGGGTGTGTGTTACACTGGATTCACTAGTAGCAGTGAGAAAAACAGCACGGGGTGGTGCGCATTGTATGGGTGTGTGTTACATTACATTCACTAGTAGCAGTGAGAAAAACATCACGGGGTGGTGCGCATTGTATGGGTGTGTGTTACATTACATTCACTAGTAGCAGTGAGAAAAACATCACGGGGTGGTGCGCATTGTATGGGTGTGTGTTACATTAGATTCACTAGTAGCAGTGAGAAAAACATCACGGGGTGGTGCGCATTGTATGGGTGTGTGTTACATTAGATTCACTAGTAGCAGTGAGAAAAACATCACGGGGTGGTGCGCATTGTATGGGTGTGTGTTACATTAGATTCACTAGTAGCAGTGAGAAAAACATCACGGGGTGGTGCGCATTGTATGGGTGTGTGTTACATTAGATTCACTAGTAGCAGTGAGAAAAACATCACGGGGTGGTGCGCATTGTATGGGTGTGTGTTACATTAGATTCACTAGTAGCAGTGAGAAAAACATCACGGGGTGGTGCGCATTGTATGGGTGTGTGTTACACTAGTTTCACTAGTAGCAGTGAGAAAAACATCACGGGGTGGTGCGCATTGTATGGGTGTGTGTTACCTTACATTCACTAGTAGCAGTGAGAAAAACATCACGGGGTGGTGCGCATTGTATGGGTGTGTGTTACATTAGATTCACTAGTAGCAGTGAGAAAAACATCACGGGGTGGTGCGCATTGTATGGGTGTGTGTTACATTAGATTCACTAGTAGCAGTGAGAAAAACATCACGGGGTGGTGCGCATTGTATGGGTGTGTGTTACATTACATTCACTAGTAGCAGTGAGAAAAACATCACGGGGTGGTGCGCATTGTATGGGTGTGTGTTACATTACATTCACTAATAGCAGTGAGAAAAACATCACGGGGTGGTGCGCATTGTATGGGTGTGTGTTACACTAGATTCACTAGTAGCAGTGAGAAAAACATCACGGGGTGGTGCGCATTGTATGGGTGTGTGTTACACTAGATTCACTAGTAGCAGTGAGAAAAACATCACGGGGTGGTGCGCATTGTATGGGTGTGTGTTACATTACATTCACTAGTAGCAGTGAGAAAAACATCACGGGGTGGTGCGGATTGTATGGGTGTATGTTACATTAGATTCACTAGTAGGAGTGAGAAAAACATCACGGGGTGGTGCGCATTGTATGGGTGTGTGTTACATTACATTCACTAGTAGCAGTGAGAAAAACATCACGGGGTGGTGCGCATTGTATGGGTGTGTGTTACATTAGATTCACTAGTAGCAGTGAGAAAAACATCACGGGGTGGTGCGCATTGTATGGGTGTGTGTTACATTAGATTCACTAGTAGCAGTGAGAAAAACATCACGGGGTGGTGCGCATTGTATGGGTGTGTGTTACATTAGATTCACTACTAGCATTGAGAAAAACATCACGGGGTGGTGCGCATTGTATGGGTGTGTGTTACATTAGATTCACTAGTAGCAGTGAGAAAAACATCACGGGGTGGTGCGCATTGTATGGGTGTGTGTTACATTAGATTCACTAGTAGCAGTGAGAAAATCATCACGGGGTGGTGCGCATTGTATCGGTGTGTGTTACATTAGATTCACTAGTAGCAGTGAGAAAAACATCACGGGGTGGTGCGCATTGTATGGGTGTGTGTTACATTACATTCACTAGTAGCAGTGAGAAAAACATCATGGGGTGGTGCGCATTGTATGGGTGTGTGTTACACTGGATTCACTAGTAGCAGTGAGAAAAACATCACGGGGTGGTGCGCATTGTATGGGTGTGTGTTACATTAGATTCACTAGTAGGAGTGAGAAAAACATCACGGGGTGGTGCGCATTGTATGGGTGTGTGTTACATTAGATTCACTAGTAGCAGTGAGAAAAACATCACGGGGTGGTGCGCATTGTATGGGTGTGTGTTACATTAGATTCACTAGTAGCAGTGAGAAAAACATCACGGGGTGGTGCGCATTGTATGGGTGTGTGTTACATTAGATTCACTAGTAGCAGTGAGAAAAACATCACGGGGTGGTGCGCATTGTATGGGTGTGTGTTACATTAGATTCACTAGTAGCAGTGAGAAAAACATCACGGGGTGGTGCGCATTGTATGGGTGTGTGTTACATTAGATTCACTAGTAGGAGTGAGAAAAACATCACGGGGTGGTGCGCATTGTATGTGTGTGTGTTACATTACATTCACTAGTAGGAATGAGAAAAACATCACGGGGTGGTGCGCATTGTATGGGTGTGTGTTACATTACATTCACTAGTAGGAGTGAGAAAAACATCACGGGGTGGTGCGCATTGTATGGGTGTGTGTTGCATTAGATTCACTAGTAGGAGTGAGAAAAACATCAAGGGGTGGTGCGCATTGTATGGGTGTGTGTTACATTACATTCACTAGTAGGAGTGAGAAAAACATCACGGGGTGGTGCGCATTGTATGGGTGTGTGTTACATTAGATTCACTAGTAGGAGTGAGAAAAACATCAAAGGGTGGTGCGCATTGTATGGGTGTGTGTTACATTAGATTCACTAGTAGGAGTGAGAAAAACATCACGGGGTGGTGCGCATTGTATGGGTGTGTGTTACATTAGATTCACTAGTAGGAGTGAGAAAATCATCACGGGGTGGTGCGCATTGTATGGGTGTGTGTTACATTAGATTCAGTAGTAGCAGTGAGAAAAACATCACGGGGTGGTGCGCATTGTATGGGTGTTTGTTACATTAGATTCACTAGTAGCAGTGAGAAAAACATCACGGGGTGGTGCGCATTGTATGGGTGTGTGTTACATTAGATTCACTAGTAGCAGTGAGAAAAACATCACGGGGTGGTGCGCATTGTATGGGTGTGTGTTACATTAGATTCACTAGTAGCAGTGAGAAAAACATCACGGGGTGGTGCGCATTGCATGGGTGTGTGTTACATTAGATTCACTAGTAGCAGTGAGAAAAACATCACGGGGTGGTGCGCATTGTATGGGTGTGTGTTACATTACATTCACTACTAGCAGTGAGAAAAACAACACGGGGTGGTGCGCATTGTATGGGTGTGTGTTACATTAGATTCACTAGTAGCAGTGAGAAAAACATCACGGGGTGGTGCGCATTGTATGGGTGTGTGTTACATTAGATTCACTAGTAGCAGTGAGAAAAACATCACGGGGTGGTGCGCATTGTATGGGTGTGTGTTACATTAGATTCACTAGTAGCAGTGAGAAAAACATCACGGGGTGGTGCGCATTGTATGGGTGTGTGTTACATTAGATTCACTAGTAGCAGTGAGAAAAACATCACGGGGTGGTGCGCATTGTATGGGTGTGTGTTACATTAGATTCACTAGTAGCAGTGAGAAAAACATCACGGGGTGGTGCGCATTGTATGGGTGTGTGTTACATTACATTCACTACTAGCAGTGAGAAAAACATCACGGGGTGGTGCGCATTGTATGGGTGTGTGTTACATTAGATTCACTAGTAGCAGTGAGAAAAACATCACGGGGTGGTGCGCATTGTATGGGTGTGTGTTACATTAGATTCACTAGTAGCAGTGAGAAAAACATCACGGGGTGGTGCGCATTGTATGGGTGTGTGTTACATTAGATTCACTAGTAGCAGTGAGAAAAACATCACGGGGTGGTGCGCATTGTATGGGTGTGTGTTACATTAGATTCACTAGTAGCAGTGAGAAAAACATCACGGGGTGGTGCGCTTTGTATGGGTGTGTGTTACATTAGATTCACTAGTAGCAGTGAGAAAAACATCACGGGGTGGTGCGCATTGTATGGGTGTGTGTTACATTAGATTCACTAGTAGGAGTGAGAAAAACATCACGGGGTGGTGCGCATTGTATGGGTGTGTGTTACATTAGATTCACTAGTAGGAGTGAGAAAAACATCACGGGGTGGTGCGCATTGTATGGGTGTGTGTTACATTAGATTCACTAGTAGGAGTGAGAAAAACATCACGGGGTGGTGCGCATTGTATGGGTGTGTGTTACATTAGATTCACTAGTAGGAGTGAGAAAAACATCACGGGGTGGTGCGCATTGTATGGGTGTGTGTTACATTACATTCACTAGTAGGAGTGAGAAAAACATCACGGGGTGGTGCGCATTGTATGGGTGTGTGTTACATTACATTCACTAGTAGGAGTGAGAAAAACATCACGGGGTGGTGCGCATTGTATGGGTGTTTGTTACATTACATTCACTAGTAGGAGTGAGAAAAACATCACGGCGTGGTGCGCATTGTATGGGTGTGTGTTACATTAGATTCACTAGTAGGAGTGAGAAAAACATTACGGGGTGGTGCGCATTGTATGGGTGTGTGTTACATTAGATTCAATAGTAGGAGTGAGAAAATCATCACGGGGTGGTGCGCATTTTATGGGTGTGTGTTACATTAGATTCACTAGTAGCATTGAGAAAAACATCACGGGGTGGTGCGCATTGTATGGGTGTGTGTTACATTAGATTCACTAGTAGCAGTGAGAAATACACCACGGGGTGGTGCGCATTGTATGGGTGTGTGTTACATTAGATTCACTAGTAGCAGTGAGAAAAACATCACGGGGTGGTGGGCATTGTATGGGTGTGTGTTACATTAGATTCACTAGTAGCAGTGAGAAAAAGCATCACGGGGTGGTGCGCATTGTATGGGTGTGTGTTACATTAGATTCACTAGTAGCAGTGAGAAAAACATCACGGGGTGGTGCGCATTGTATGGGTGTGTGTTACATTAGATTCACTAGTAGGAGTGAGAAAAGCATCACGGGGTGATGCGCATTGTATGGGTGTGTGTTACATTAGATTCACTAGTAGGAGTGAGAAAATCATCACGGGGTGGTGCGCATTGTATGGGTGTGTGTTACATTACATTCACTAGTAGCAGTGAGAAAAACATCACGGGGTGGTGCGCATTGGATGGGTGTGTGTTACATTAGATTCACTAGTAGCAGTGAGAAAAACATCACGGGTGGTGCGCATTGTATGGGTGTGTGTTACATTAGATTCACTAGTAGCAGTGAGAAAAACATCACGGGGTGGTGCGCATTGTATGGGTGTGTGTTACATTAGATTCACTAGTAGCAGTGAGAAAAACATCACGGGGTGGTGCGCATTGTATGGGTGTGTGTTACATTACATTCACTAGTAGGAGTGAGAAAAACATCACGGCGTGGTGCGCATTGTATGGGTGTGTGTTACATTAGATTCACTAGTAGGAGTGAGAAAAACATTACGGGGTGGTGCGCATTGTATGGGTGTGTGTTACATTAGATTCAATAGTAGGAGTGAGAAAATCATCACGGGGTGGTGCGCATTGTATGGGTGTGTGTTACATTAGATTCACTAGTAGCATTGAGAAAAACATCACGGGGTGGTGCGCATTGTATGGGTGTGTGTTACATTAGATTCACTAGTAGCAGTGAGAAATACACCACGGGGTGGTGCGCATTGTATGGGTGTGTGTTACATTAGATTCACTAGTAGCAGTGAGAAAAACATCACGGGGTGGTGGGCATTGTATGGGTGTGTGTTACATTAGATTCACTAGTAGCAGTGAGAAAAGCATCACGGGGTGGTGCGCATTGTATGGGTGTGTGTTACATTAGATTCACTAGTAGCAGTGAGAAAAACATCACGGGGTGGTGCGCATTGTATGGGTGTGTGTTACATTAGATTCACTAGTAGGAGTGAGAAAAGCATCACGGGGTGATGCGCATTGTATGGGTGTGTGTTACATTAGATTCACTAGTAGGAGTGAGAAAATCATCACGGGGTGGTGCGCATTGTATGGGTGTGTGTTACATTACATTCACTAGTAGCAGTGAGAAAAACATCACGGTGTGGTGCGCATTGGATGGGTGTGTGTTACATTAGATTCACTAGTAGCAGTGAGAAAAACATCACGGGTGGTGCGCATTGTATGGGTGTGTGTTACATTAGATTCACTAGTAGCAGTGAGAAAAACATCACGGGGTGGTGCGCATTGTATGGGTGTGTGTTACATTAGATTCACTAGTAGCAGTGAGAAAACATCACGGGGTGGTGCGCATTGTATGGGTGTGTGTTACATTACATTCACTACTAGCAGTGAGAAAAACATCACGGGGTGGTGCGCATTGTATGGGTGTGTGTTACATTAGATTCACTAGTAGCAGTGAGAAAAACATCACGGGGTGGTGCGCATTGTATGGGTGTGTGTTACATTAGATTCACTAGTAGCAGTGAGAAAAACATCACGGGGTGGTGCGCATTGTATGGGTGTGTGTTACATTAGATTCACTAGTAGCAGTGAGAAAAACATCACGGGTGGTGCGCATTGTATGGGTGTGTGTTACATTAGATTCACTAGTAGCAGTGAGAAAAACATCACGGGGTGGTGCGCATTGTATGGGTGTGTGTTACATTAGATTCACTAGTAGCAGTGAGAAAAACATCACGGGGTGGTGCGCATTGTATGGGTGTGTGTTACATTAGATTCTCACTAGTAGCAGTGAGAAAAACATCACGGGGTGGTGCGCTTTGTATGGGTGTGTGTTACATTAGATTCACTAGTAGCAGTGAGAAAAACATCACGGGGTGGTGCGCCTTGTATGGGTGTGTGTTACATTAGATTCACTAGTAGGAGTGAGAAAAACATCACGGGGTGGTGCGCATTGTATGGGTGTGTGTTACATTAGATTCACTAGTAGGAGTGAGAAAAATATCACGGGGTGGTGCGCATTGTATGGGTGTGTGTTACATTAGATTCACTAGTAGGAGTGAGAAAAACATCACGGGGTGGTGCGCATTGTATGGGTGTGTGTTACATTACATTCACTAGTAGGAGTGAGAAAAACATCACGGGGTGGTGCGCATTGTATGGGTGTGTGTTACATTACATTCACTAGTAGGAGTGAGAAAAACATCACGGTGTGGTGCGCATTGTATGGGTGTGTGTTACATTACATTCACTAGTAGGAGTGAGAAAAACATCACGGGGTGGTGCGCATTGTATGGGTGTGTGTTACATTACATTCACTAGTAGGAGTGAGAAAAACATCACGGGGTGGTGCGCATTGTATGGGTGTTTGTTGCATTACATTCACTAGTAGGAGTGAGAAAAACATTACGGGGTGGTGCGCATTGTATGGGTGTGTGTTGCATTAGATTCAATAGTAGGAGTGAGAAAATCATCACGGGGTGGTGCGCATTGTATGGGTGTGTGTTACATTAGATTCACTAGTAGCATTGAGAAAAACATCACGGGGTGGTGCGCATTGTATGGGTGTGTGTTACATTAGATTCACTAGTAGCAGTGAGAAAAACACCACGGGGTGGTGCGCATTGTATGGGTGTGTGTTACATTAGATTCACTAGTAGCAGTGAGAAAAACATCACGGGGTGGTGCGCATTGTATGGGTGTGTGTTACATTACATTCACTAGTAGCAGTGAGAAAAACATCACGGGGTGGTGCGCATTGTATGGGTGTGTGTTACATTAGATTCACTAGTAGCAGTGAGAAAAACATCACGGGGTGGTGCGCATTGTATGGGTGTGTGTTACACTATATCCACTAGTAGCAGTGAGAAAAACATCACGGGGTGGTGCGCATTGTATGGGTGTGTGTTACATTACATTCACTAGTAGCAGTCAGAAAAACATCACGGGGTGGTGCGCATTGTATGGGTGTGTGTTACATTAGATTCACTAGTAGCAGTGAGAAAAACATCAAGGGGTGGTGCGCATTGTATAGGTGTGTGTTACATTAGATTCACTAGTAGCAGTGAGAAAAACATCACGGGGTGGTGCGCATTGTATGGGTGTGTGTTACATTAGATTCACTAGTAGCAGTGAGAAAAACATCACGGGGTGGTGCGCATTGTATGGGTGTGTGTTACATTAGATTCACTAGTAGCAGTGAGAAAAACATCACGGGGTGGTGCGCATTGTATGGGTGTGTGTTACATTACATTCACTAGTAGGAGTGAGAAAAGCATCACGGGGTGATGCGCATTGTATGGGTGTGTGTTACATTAGATTCACTAGTAGGAGTGAGAAAATCATCACGGGTGGTGCGCATTGTATGGGTGTGTGTTACATTACATTCACTAGTAGCAGTGAGAAAAACATCACGGGGTGGTGCGCATTGGATGGGTGTGTGTTACATTAGATTCACTAGTAGCAGTGAGAAAAACATCACGGGTGGTGCGCATTGTATGGGTGTGTGTTACATTAGATTCACTAGTAGCAGTGAGAAAAACATCACGGGGTGGTGCGCATTGTATGGGTGTGTGTTACATTAGATTCACTAGTAGCAGTGAGGAAAAACATCACGGGTGGTGCGCATTGTATGGGTGTGTGTTACATTAGATTCACTAGTAGCAGTGAGAAGAAACATCACGGGGTGGTGCGCATTGTATGGGTGTGTGTTACATTAGATTCACTAGTAGCAGTGAGAAAAACATCACGGGGTGGTGCGCATTGTATGGGTGTGTGTTACATTAGATTCACTAGTAGCAGTGAGAAAAACATCACGGGGTGGTGCGCATTTTATGGGTGTGTGTTACATTAGATTCACTAGTAGCCGTGAGAAAAACATCACGGGGTGGTGCGCATTGTATGGGTGTGTGTTACACTGGATTCACTAGTAGCAGTGAGAAAAACATCACGGGGTGGTGCGCATTGTATGGGTGTGTGTTACATTACATTCACTAGTAGCAGTGAGAAAAACATCACGGGGTGGTGCGCATTGTATGGGTGTGTGTTACATTACATTCACTAGTAGCAGTGAGAAAAACATCACGGGGTGGTGCGCATTGTATGGGTGTGTGTTACATTAGATTCACTAGTAGCAGTGAGAAAAACATCACGGGGTGGTGCGCATTGTATGGGTGTGTGTTACATTAGATTCACTAGTAGCAGTGAGAAAAACATCACGGGGTGGTGCGCATTGTATGGGTGTGTGTTACATTAGATTCACTAGTAGCAGTGAGAAAAACATCACGGGGTGGTGCGCATTGTATGGGTGTGTGTTACATTAGATTCACTAGTAGCAGTGAGAAAAACATCACGGGGTGGTGCGCATTGTATGGGTGTGTGTTACATTAGATTCACTAGTAGCAGTGAGAAAAACATCACGGGGTGGTGCGCATTGTATGGGTGTGTGTTACATTAGATTCACTAGTAGCAGTGAGAAAAACATCACGGGGTGGTGCGCTTTGTATGGGTGTGTGTTACATTAGATTCACTAGTAGCAGTGAGAAAAACATCACGGGGTGGTGCGCCTTGTATGGGTGTGTGTTACATTAGATTCACTAGTAGGAGTGAGAAAAACATCACGGGGTGGTGCGCATTGTATGGGTGTGTGTTACATTAGATTCACTAGTAGGAGTGAGAAAAATATCACGGGGTGGTGCGCATTGTATGGGTGTGTGTTACATTAGATTCACTAGTAGGAGTGAGAAAAACATCACGGGGTGGTGCGCATTGTATGGGTGTGTGTTACATTACATTCACTAGTAGGAGTGAGAAAAACATCACGGGGTGGTGCGCATTGTATGGGTGTGTGTTACATTACATTCACTAGTAGGAGTGAGAAAAACATCACGGTGTGGTGCGCATTGTATGGGTGTGTGTTACATTACATTCACTAGTAGGAGTGAGAAAAACATCACGGGGTGGTGCGCATTGTATGGGTGTGTGTTACATTACATTCACTAGTAGGAGTGAGAAAAACATCACGGGGTGGTGCGCATTGTATGGGTGTTTGTTGCATTACATTCACTAGTAGGAGTGAGAAAAACATTACGGGGTGGTGCGCATTGTATGGGTGTGTGTTGCATTAGATTCAATAGTAGGAGTGAGAAAATCATCACGGGGTGGTGCGCATTGTATGGGTGTGTGTTACATTAGATTCACTAGTAGCATTGAGAAAAACATCACGGGGTGGTGCGCATTGTATGGGTGTGTGTTACATTAGATTCACTAGTAGCAGTGAGAAAAACACCACGGGGTGGTGCGCATTGTATGGGTGTGTGTTACATTAGATTCACTAGTAGCAGTGAGAAAAACATCACGGGGTGGTGCGCATTGTATGGGTGTGTGTTACATTACATTCACTAGTAGCAGTGAGAAAAACATCACGGGGTGGTGCGCATTGTATGGGTGTGTGTTACATTAGATTCACTAGTAGCAGTGAGAAAAACATCACGGGGTGGTGCGCATTGTATGGGTGTGTGTTACACTATATCCACTAGTAGCAGTGAGAAAAACATCACGGGGTGGTGCGCATTGTATGGGTGTGTGTTACATTACATTCACTAGTAGCAGTCAGAAAAACATCACGGGTGGTGCGCATTGTATGGGTGTGTGTTACATTAGATTCACTAGTAGCAGTGAGAAAAACATCAAGGGGTGGTGCGCATTGTATAGGTGTGTGTTACATTAGATTCACTAGTAGCAGTGAGAAAAACATCACGGGGTGGTGCGCATTGTATGGGTGTGTGTTACATTAGATTCACTAGTAGCAGTGAGAAAAACATCACGGGGTGGTGCGCATTGTATGGGTGTGTGTTACATTAGATTCACTAGTAGCAGTGAGAAAAACATCACGGGGTGGTGCGCATTGTATGGGTGTGTGTTACATTACATTCACTAGTAGGAGTGAGAAAAGCATCACGGGGTGATGCGCATTGTATGGGTGTGTGTTACATTAGATTCACTAGTAGGAGTGAGAAAATCATCACGGGGTGGTGCGCATTGTATGGGTGTGTGTTACATTACATTCACTAGTAGCAGTGAGAAAAACATCACGGGGTGGTGCGCATTGGATGGGTGTGTGTTACATTAGATTCACTAGTAGCAGTGAGAAAAACATCACGGGTGGTGCGCATTGTATGGGTGTGTGTTACATTAGATTCACTAGTAGCAGTGAGAAAAACATCACGGGGTGGTGCGCATTGTATGGGTGTGTGTTACATTAGATTCACTAGTAGCAGTGAGAAAAACATCACGGGGTGGTGCGCATTGTATGGGTGTGTGTTACATTAGATTCACTAGTAGCAGTGAGAAGAACATCACGGGGTGGTGCGCATTGTATGGGTGTGTGTTACATTAGATTCACTAGTAGCAGTGAGAAAAACATCACGGGGTGGTGCGCATTGTATGGGTGTGTGTTACATTAGATTCACTAGTAGCAGTGAGAAAAACATCACGGGGTGGTGCGCATTTTATGGGTGTGTGTTACATTAGATTCACTAGTAGCCGTGAGAAAAACATCACGGGGTGGTGCGCATTGTATGGGTGTGTGTTACACTGGATTCACTAGTAGCAGTGAGAAAAACATCACGGGGTGGTGCGCATTGTATGGGTGTGTGTTACATTACATTCACTAGTAGCAGTGAGAAAAACATCACGGGGTGGTGCGCATTGTATGGGTGTGTGTTACATTACATTCACTAGTAGCAGTGAGAAAAACATCACGGGGTGGTGCGCATTGTATGGGTGTGTGTTACATTAGATTCACTAGTAGCAGTGAGAAAAACATCACGGGGTGGTGCGCATTGTATGGGTGTGTGTTACATTAGATTCACTAGTAGCAGTGAGAAAAACATCACGGGGTGGTGCGCATTGTATGGGTGTGTGTTACATTAGATTCACTAGTAGCAGTGAGAAAAACATCACGGGGTGGTGCGCATTGTATGGGTGTGTGTTACATTAGATTCACTAGTAGCAGTGAGAAAAACATCACGGGGTGGTGCGCATTGTATGGGTGTGTGTTACATTAGATTCACTAGTAGCAGTGAGAAAAACATCACGGGGTGGTGCGCATTGTATGGGTGTGTGTTACATTAGATTCACTAGTAGCAGTGAGAAAAACATCACGGAGTGGTGCGCATTGTATGGGTGTGTGTTCCATTAGATTCACTAGTAGCAGTGAGAAAAACATCACGGGGTGGTGCGCATTGTATGGGTGTGTGTTACACTAGATTCACTAGTAGCAGTGAGAAAATCATCACGGGGTGGTGCGCATTGTATGGGTGTGTGTTACACTAGATTCACTAGTAGCAGTGAGAAAAACATCACGGGGTGGTGCGCATTGTATGGGTGTGTGTTACATTACATTCACTAGTAGCAGTGAGAAAAACATCACGGGGTGGTGCGCATTGTATGGGTGTGTGTTACATTACATTCACTAGTAGCAGTGAGAAAAACATCACGGGGTGGTGCGCATTGTATGGGTGTGTGTTACATTACATTCACTAGTAGGAGTGAGAAAAACATCACGGGGTGGTGCGCATTGTATGGGTGTGTGTTACATTACATTCACTAGTAGGAGTGAGAAAAACATCACGGGGTGGTGCGCATTGTATGGGTGTGTGTTACATTACATTCACTAGTAGGAGTGAGAAAAACATCACGGGGTGGTGCGCATTGTATGGGTGTGTGTTACATTACATTCACTAGTAGGAGTGAGAAAAACATCACGGGGTGGTGCGCATTGTATGGGTGTTTGTTGCATTACATTCACTAGTAGGAGTGAGAAAAACATTACGGGGTGGTGCGCATTGTATGGGTGTGTGTTGCATTAGATTCAATAGTAGGAGTGAGAAAATCATCACGGGGTGGTGCGCATTGTATGGGTGTGTGTTACATTAGATTCACTAGTAGCATTGAGAAAAACATCACGGGGTGGTGCGCATTGTATGGGTGTGTGTTACATTAGATTCACTAGTAGCAGTGAGAAAAACACCACGGGGTGGTGCGCATTGTATGGGTGTGTGTTACATTAGATTCACTAGTAGCAGTGAGAAAAACATCACGGGGTGGTGCGCATTGTATGGGTGTGTGTTACATTACATTCACTAGTAGCAGTGAGAAAAACATCACGGGGTGGTGCGCATTGTATGGGTGTGTGTTACATTAGATTCACTAGTAGCAGTGAGAAAAACATCACGGGGTGGTGCGCATTGTATGGGTGTGTGTTACACTATATCCACTAGTAGCAGTGAGAAAAACATCACGGGGTGGGGCGCATTGTATGGGTGTGTGTTACATTACATTCACTAGTAGCAGTCAGAAAAACATCACGGGGTGGTGCGCATTGTATGGGTGTGTGTTACATTAGATTCACTAGTAGCAGTGAGAAAAACATCACGGGGTGGTGCGCATTGTATAGGTGTGTATTACATTAGATTCACTAGTAGCAGTGAGAAAAACATCACGGGGTGGTGCGCATTGTATGGGTGTGTGTTACATTAGATTCACTAGTAGCAGTGAGAAAAACATCACGGGGTGGTGCGCATTGTATGGGTGTGTGTTACATTAGATTCACTAGTAGCAGTGAGAAAAACATCACGGGGTGGTGCGCATTGTATGGGTGTGTGTTACATTACATTCACTAGTAGGAGTGAGAAAAGCATCACGGGGTGATGCGCATTGTATGGGTGTGTGTTACATTAGATTCACTAGTAGGAGTGAGAAAATCATCACGGGGTGGTGCGCATTGTATGGGTGTGTGTTACATTACATTCACTAGTAGCAGTGAGAAAAACATCACGGGGTGGTGCGCATTGGATGGGTGTGTGTTACATTAGATTCACTAGTAGCAGTGAGAAAAACATCACGGGTGGTGCGCATTGTATGGGTGTGTGTTACATTAGATTCACTAGTAGCAGTGAGAAAAACATCACGGGGTGGTGCGCATTGTACGGGTGTGTGTTACATTAGATTCACTAGTAGCAGTGAGAAAAACATCACGGGGTGGTGCGCATTGTATGGGTGTGTGTTACATTAGATTCACTAGTAGCAGTGAGAAGAAAATCACGGGGTGGTGCGCATTGTATGGGTGTGTGTTACATTAGATTCACTAGTAGCAGTGAGAAAAACATCACGGGGTGGTGCGCATTGTATGGGTGTGTGTTACATTAGATTCACTAGTAGCAGTGAGAAAAACATCACGGGGTGGTGCGCATTTTATGGGTGTGTGTTACATTAGATTCACTAGTAGCCGTGAGAAAAACATCACGGGGTGGTGCGCATTGTATGGGTGTGTGTTACACTGGATTCACTAGTAGCAGTGAGAAAAACATCACGGGGTGGTGCGCATTGTATGGGTGTGTGTTACATTACATTCACTAGTAGCAGTGAGAAAAACATCACGGGGTGGTGCGCATTGTATGGGTGTGTGTTACATTACATTCACTAGTAGCAGTGAGAAAAACATCACGGGGTGGTGCGCATAGTATGGGTGTGTGTTACATTAGATTCACTAGTAGCAGTGAGAAAAACATCACGGGGTGGTGCGCATTGTATGGGTGTGTGTTACATTAGATTCACTAGTAGGAGTGAGAAAATCATCACGGGGTGGTGCGCATTGTATGGGTGTGTGTTACATTAGATTCAGTAGTAGCAGTGAGAAAAATATCACGGGGTGGTGCGCATTGTATGGGTGTGTGTTACATTACATTCACTAGTAGCAGTGAGAAAAACATCACGGGGTGGTGCGCATTGTATGGGTGTGTGTTACACTAGACTCACTAGTAGCAGTGAGAAAAACATCACGGGGTGGTGCGCATTGTATGGGTGTGTGTTACACTAGACTCACTAGTAGCAGTGAGAAAAACATCACGGGCTGGTGGGCATTGTATGGGTGTGTGTTACATTAGATTCACTAGTAGCAGTGAGAAAAACATCACGGGGTGGTGCGCATTGTATGGGTGTGTGTTACATTAGATTCACTAGTAGCAGTGAGAAAAACATCACGGGGTGGTGCGCATTGTATGGGTGTGTGTTACATTACATTCACTAGTAGCAGTGAGAAAAACATCACGGGGTGGTGCGCATTGGATGGGTGTGTGTTACATTAGATTCACTAGTAGCAGTGAGAAAAACATCACGGGTGGTGCGCATTGTATGGGTGTGTGTTACATTAGATTCACTAGTAGCAGTGAGAAAAACATCACGGGGTGGTGCGCATTGTATAGGTGTGTATTACATTAGATTCACTAGTAGCAGTGAGAAAAACATCACGGGGTGGTGCGCATTGTATGGGTGTGTGTTACATTAGATTCACTAGTAGCAGTGAGAAAAACATCACGGGGTGGTGCGCATTGTATGGGTGTGTGTTACATTAGATTCACTAGTAGCAGTGAGAAAAACATCACGGGGTGGTGCGCATTGTATGGGTGTGTGTTACATTACATTCACTAGTAGGAGTGAGAAAAGCATCACGGGGTGATGCGCATTGTATGGGTGTGTGTTACATTAGATTCACTAGTAGGAGTGAGAAAATCATCACGGGGTGGTGCGCATTGTATGGGTGTGTGTTACATTACATTCACTAGTAGCAGTGAGAAAAACATCACGGGGTGGTGCGCATTGGATGGGTGTGTGTTACATTAGATTCACTAGTAGCAGTGAGAAAAACATCACGGGTGGTGCGCATTGTATGGGTGTGTGTTACATTAGATTCACTAGTAGCAGTGAGAAAAACATCACGGGGTGGTGCGCATTGTATGGGTGTGTGTTACATTAGATTCACTAGTAGCAGTGAGAAAAACATCACGGGGTGGTGCGCATTGTATGGGTGTGTGTTACATTAGATTCACTAGTAGCAGTGAGAAGAACATCACTGGGTGGTGCGCATTGTATGGGTGTGTGTTACATTAGATTCACTAGTAGCAGTGAGAAAAACATCACGGGGTGGTGCGCATTGTATGGGTGTGTGTTACATTAGATTCACTAGTAGCAGTGAGAAAAACATCACGGGGTGGTGCGAATTTTATGGGTGTGTGTTACATTAGATTCACTAGTAGCCGTGAGAAAAACATCACGGGGTGGTGCGCATTGTATGGGTGTGTGTTACACTGGATTCACTAGTAGCAGTGAGAAAAACATCACGGGGTGGTGCGCATTGTATGGGTGTGTGTTACATTACATTCACTAGTAGCAGTGAGAAAAACATCACGGGGTGGTGCGCATTGTATGGGTGTGTGTTACATTACATTCACTAGTAGCAGTGAGAAAAACATCACGGGGTGGTGCGCATAGTATGGGTGTGTGTTACATTAGATTCACTAGTAGCAGTGAGAAAAACATCACGGGGTGGTGCGCATTGTATGGGTGTGTGTTACATTAGATTCACTAGTAGGAGTGAGAAAATCATCACGGGGTGGTGCGCATTGTATGGGTGTGTGTTACATTAGATTCAGTAGTAGCAGTGAGAAAAATATCACGGGGTGGTGCGCATTGTATGGGTGTGTGTTACATTACATTCACTAGTAGCAGTGAGAAAAACATCACGGGGTGGTGCGCATTGTATGGGTGTGTGTTACATTAGATTCACTAGTAGGAGTGAGAAAATCATCACGGGGTGGTGCGCATTGTATGGGTGTGTGTTACATTAGATTCAGTAGTAGCAGTGAGAAAAATATCACGGGGTGGTGCGCATTGTATGGGTGTGTGTTACATTACATTCACTAGTAGCAGTGAGAAAAACATCACGGGGTGGTGCGCATTGTATGGGTGTGTGTTACACTAGACTCACTAGTAGCAGTGAGAAAAACATCACGGGGTGGTGCGCATTGTATGGGTGTGTGTTACACTAGACTCACTAGTAGCAGTGAGAAAAACATCACGGGCTGGTGCGCATTGTATGGGTGTGTGTTACATTAGATTCACTAGTAGCAGTGAGAAAAACATCACGGGGTGGTGCGCATTGTATGGGTGTGTGTTACATTAGATTCACTAGTAGCAGTGAGAAAAACATCACGGGGTGGTGCGCATTGTATGGGTGTGTGTTACATTACATTCACTAGTAGCAGTGAGAAAAACATCACGGGGTGGTGCGCATTGTATGGGTGTGTGTTACATTACATTCACTAGTAGCAGTGAGAAAAACATCACGGGGTGGTGCGCATTGTATGGGTGTGTGTTACATTAGATTCACTAGTAGCAGTGAGAAAAACATCACGGGGTGGTGGGCATTGAATGGGTGTGTGTTACATTAGATTCACTAGTAGCAGTGAGAAAAGCATCACGGGGTGGTGCGCATTGTATGGGTGTGTGTTACATTAGATTCACTAGTAGCAGTGAGAAAAACATCACGGGGTGGTGCGCATTGTATGGGTGTGTGTTACATTACATTCACTAGTAGGAGTGAGAAAAGCATCACGGGGTGATGCGCATTGTATGGGTGTGTGTTACATTAGATTCACTAGTAGGAGTGAGAAAATCATCACGGGGTGGTGCGCATTGTATGGGTGTGTGTTACATTACATTCACTAGTAGCAGTGAGAAAAACATCACGGGGTGGTGCGCATTGGATGGGTGTGTGTTACATTAGATTCACTAGTAGCAGTGAGAAAAACATCACGGGTGGTGCGCATTGTATGGGTGTGTGTTACATTAGATTCACTAGTAGCAGTGAGAAAAACATCACGGGGTGGTGCGCATTGTATAGGTGTGTATTACATTAGATTCACTAGTAGCAGTGAGAAAAACATCACGGGGTGGTGCGCATTGTATGGGTGTGTGTTACATTAGATTCACTAGTAGCAGTGAGAAAAACATCACGGGGTGGTGCGCATTGTATGGGTGTGTGTTACATTAGATTCACTAGTAGCAGTGAGAAAAACATCACGGGGTGGTGCGCATTGTATGGGTGTGTGTTACATTACATTCACTAGTAGGAGTGAGAAAAGCATCACGGGGTGATGCGCATTGTATGGGTGTGTGTTACATTAGATTCACTAGTAGGAGTGAGAAAATCATCACGGGGTGGTGCGCATTGTATGGGTGTGTGTTACATTACATTCACTAGTAGCAGTGAGAAAAACATCACGGGGTGGTGCGCATTGGATGGGTGTGTGTTACATTAGATTCACTAGTAGCAGTGAGAAAAACATCACGGGTGGTGCGCATTGTATGGGTGTGTGTTACATTAGATTCACTAGTAGCAGTGAGAAAAACATCACGGGGTGGTGCGCATTGTATGGGTGTGTGTTACATTAGATTCACTAGTAGCAGTGAGAAAAACATCACGGGGTGGTGCGCATTGTATGGGTGTGTGTTACATTAGATTCACTAGTAGCAGTGAGAAGAACATCACGGGGTGGTGCGCATTGTATGGGTGTGTGTTACATTAGATTCACTAGTAGCAGTGAGAAAAACATCACGGGGTGGTGCGCATTGTATGGGTGTGTGTTACATTAGATTCACTAGTAGCAGTGAGAAAAACATCACGGGGTGGTGCGCATTTTATGGGTGTGTGTTACATTAGATTCACTAGTAGCCGTGAGAAAAACATCACGGGGTGGTGCGCATTGTATGGGTGTGTGTTACACTGGATTCACTAGTAGCAGTGAGAAAAACATCACGGGGTGGTGCGCATTGTATGGGTGTGTGTTACATTACATTCACTAGTAGCAGTGAGAAAAACATCACGGGGTGGTGCGCATTGTATGGGTGTGTGTTACATTACATTCACTAGTAGCAGTGAGAAAAACATCACGGGGTGGTGCGCATAGTATGGGTGTGTGTTACATTAGATTCACTAGTAGCAGTGAGAAAAACATCACGGGGTGGTGCGCATTGTATGGGTGTGTGTTACATTAGATTCACTAGTAGGAGTGAGAAAATCATCACGGGGTGGTGCGCATTGTATGGGTGTGTGTTACATTAGATTCAGTAGTAGCAGTGAGAAAAATATCACAGGGTGGTGCGCATTGTATGGGTGTGTGTTACATTACATTCACTAGTAGCAGTGAGAAAAACATCACGGGGTGGTGCGCATTGTATGGGTGTGTGTTACACTAGACTCACTAGTAGCAGTGAGAAAAACATCACGGGGTGGTGCGCATTGTATGGGTGTGTGTTACACTAGACTCACTAGTAGCAGTGAGAAAAACATCACGGGCTGGTGCGCATTGTATGGGTGTGTGTTACATTAGATTCACTAGTAGCAGTGAGAAAAACATCACGGGGTGGTGCGCATTGTATGGGTGTGTGTTACATTAGATTCACTAGTAGCAGTGAGAAAAACATCACGGGGTGGTGCGCATTGTATGGGTGTGTGTTACATTACATTCACTAGTAGCAGTGAGAAAAACATCACGGGGTGGTGCGCATTGTATGGGTGTGTGTTACATTACATTCACTAGTAGCAGTGAGAAAAACATCACGGGGTGGTGCGCATTGTATGGGTGTGTGTTACATTAGATTCACTAGTAGCAGTGAGAAAAACATCACGGGGTGGTGGGCATTGTATGGGTGTGTGTTACATTAGATTCACTAGTAGCAGTGAGAAAAGCATCACGGGGTGGTGCGCATTGTATGGGTGTGTGTTACATTAGATTCACTAGTAGCAGTGAGAAAAACATCACGGGGTGGTGCGCATTGTATGGGTGTGTGTTACATTACATTCACTAGTAGGAGTGAGAAAAGCATCACGGGGTGATGCGCATTGTATGGGTGTGTGTTACATTAGATTCACTAGTAGGAGTGAGAAAATCATCACGGGGTGGTGCGCATTGTATGGGTGTGTGTTACATTACATTCACTAGTAGCAGTGAGAAAAACATCACGGGGTGGTGCGCATTGGATGGGTGTGTGTTACATTAGATTCACTAGTAGCAGTGAGAAAAACATCACGGGTGGGGCGCATTGTATGGGTGTGTGTTACATTAGATTCACTAGTAGCAGTGAGAAAAACATCACGGGGTGGTGCGCATTGTATGGGTGTGTGTTACATTAGATTCACTAGTAGCAGTGAGAAAAACATCACGGGGTGGTGCGCATTGTATGGGTGTGTGTTACATTAGATTCACTAGTAGCAGTGAGAAGAACATCATGGGGTGGTGCGCATTGTATGGGTGTGTGTTACATTAGATTCACTAGTAGCAGTGAGAAAAACATCACGGGGTGGTGCGCATTGTATGGGTGTGTGTTACATTAGATTCACTAGTAGCAGTGAGAAAAACATCACGGGGTGGTGCGCATTTTATGGGTGTGTGTTACATTAGATTCACTAGTAGCCGTGAGAAAAACATCACGGGGTGGTGCGCATTGTATGGGTGTGTGTTACACTGGATTCACTAGTAGCAGTGAGAAAAACATCACGGGGTGGTGCGCATTGTATGGGTGTGTGTTACATTACATTCACTAGTAGCAGTGAGAAAAACATCACGGGGTGGTGCGCATTGTATGGGTGTGTGTTACATTACATTCACTAGTAGCAGTGAGAAAAACATCACGGGGTGGTGCGCATTGTATGGGTGTGTGTTACATTAGATTCACTAGTAGCAGTGAGAAAAACATCACGGGGTGGTGCGCATTGTATGGGTGTGTGTTACATTAGATTCACTAGTAGGAGTGAGAAAATCATCACGGGGTGGTGCGCATTGTATGGGTGTGTGTTACATTAGATTCAGTAGTAGCAGTGAGAAAAGCATCACGGGGTGGTGCGCATTGTATGGGTGTGTGTTACATTAGATTCACTAGTAGCAGTGAGAAAAACATCACGGGGTGGTGCGCATTGTATGGGTGTGTGTTACATTACATTCACTAGTAGCAGTCAGAAAAACATCACGGGGTGGTGCGCATTGTATGGGTGTGTGTTACATTAGATTCACTAGTAGCAGTGAGAAAAACATCACGGGGTGGTGCGCATTGTATGGGTGTGTGTTACATTAGATTCACTAGTAGCAGTGAGAAAAACATCACGGGGTGGTGCGCATTGTATGGGTGTGTGTTACATTACATTCACTACTAGCAGTGAGAAAAACATCACGGGGTGGTGCGCATTGTATGGGTGTGTGTTACATTACATTCACTAGTAGCAGTGAGAAAAACATCACGGGGTGGTGCGCATTGTATGGGTGTGTGTTACATTACATTCACTAGTAGCAGTGAGAAAAACATCACGGGGTGGTGCGCATTGGATGGGTGTGTGTTACATTAGATTCACTAGTAGCAGTGAGAAAAACATCACGGGTGGTGCGCATTGTATGGGTGTGTGTTACATTAGATTCACTAGTAGCAGTGAGAAAAACATCACGGGGTGGTGCGCATTGTACGGGTGTGTGTTACATTAGATTCACTAGTAGCAGTGAGAAAAACATCACGGGGTGGTGCGCATTGTATGGGTGTGTGTTACATTAGATTCACTAGTAGCAGTGAGAAGAACATCACGGGGTGGTGCGCATTGTATGGGTGTGTGTTACATTAGATTCACTAGTAGCAGTGAGAAAAACATCACGGGGTGGTGCGCATTGTATGGGTGTGTGTTACATTAGATTCACTAGTAGCAGTGAGAAAAACATCACGGGGTGGTGCGCATTTTATGGGTGTGTGTTACATTAGATTCACTAGTAGCCGTGAGAAAAACATCACGGGGTGGTGCGCATTGTATGGGTGTGTGTTACACTGGATTCACTAGTAGCAGTGAGAAAAACATCACGGGGTGGTGCGCATTGTATGGGTGTGTGTTACATTACATTCACTAGTAGCAGTGAGAAAAACATCACGGGGTGGTGCGCATTGTATGGGTGTGTGTTACATTACATTCACTAGTAGCAGTGAGAAAAACATCACGGGGTGGTGCGCATAGTATGGGTGTGTGTTACATTAGATTCACTAGTAGCAGTGAGAAAAACATCACGGGGTGGTGCGCATTGTATGGGTGTGTGTTACATTAGATTCAATAGTAGGAGTGAGAAAATCATCACGGGGTGGTGCGCATTGTATGGGTGTGTGTTACATTAGATTCAGTAGTAGCAGTGAGAAAAATATCACGGGGTGGTGCGCATTGTATGGGTGTGTGTTACATTACATTCACTAGTAGCAGTGAGAAAAACATCACGGGGTGGTGCGCATTGTATGGGTGTGTGTTACACTAGACTCACTAGTAGCAGTGAGAAAAACATCACGGGGTGGTGCGCATTGTATGGGTGTGTGTTACACTAGACTCACTAGTAGCAGTGAGAAAAACATCACGGGCTGGTGCGCATTGTATGGGTGTGTGTTACATTAGATTCACTAGTAGCAGTGAGAAAAACATCACGGGGTGGTGCGCATTGTATGGGTGTGTGTTACATTAGATTCACTAGTAGCAGTGAGAAAAACATCACGGGGTGGTGCGCATTGTATGGGTGTGTGTTACATTACATTCACTAGTAGCAGTGAGAAAAACATCACGGGGTGGTGCGCATTGTATGGGTGTGTGTTACATTACATTCACTAGTAGCAGTGAGAAAAACATCACGGAGTGGTGCGCATTGTATGGGTGTGTGTTACATTAGATTCACTAGTAGCAGTGAGAAAAACATCACGGGGTGGTGGGCATTGTATGGGTGTGTGTTACATTAGATTCACTAGTAGCAGTGAGAAAAGCATCACGGGGTGGTGCGCATTGTATGGGTGTGTGTTACATTAGATTCACTAGTAGCAGTGAGAAAAACATCACGGGGTGGTGCGCATTGTATGGGTGTGTGTTACATTACATTCACTAGTAGGAGTGAGAAAAGCATCACGGGGTGATGCGCATTGTATGGGTGTGTGTTACATTAGATTCACTAGTAGGAGTGAGAAAATCATCACGGGGTGGTGCGCATTGTATGGGTGTGTGTTACATTACATTCACTAGTAGCAGTGAGAAAAACATCACGGGGTGGTGCGCATTGGATGGGTGTGTGTTACATTAGATTCACTAGTAGCAGTGAGAAAAACATCACGGGTGGTGCGCATTGTATGGGTGTGTGTTACATTAGATTCACTAGTAGCAGTGAGAAAAACATCACGGGGTGGTGCGCATTGTATAGGTGTGTATTACATTAGATTCACTAGTAGCAGTGAGAAAAACATCACGGGGTGGTGCGCATTGTATGGGTGTGTGTTACATTAGATTCACTAGTAGCAGTGAGAAAAACATCACGGGGTGGTGCGCATTGTATGGGTGTGTGTTACATTAGATTCACTAGTAGCAGTGAGAAAAACATCACGGGGTGGTGCGCATTGTATGGGTGTGTGTTACATTACATTCACTAGTAGGAGTGAGAAAAGCATCACGGGGTGATGCGCATTGTATGGGTGTGTGTTACATTAGATTCACTAGTAGGAGTGAGAAAATCATCACGGGGTGGTGCGCATTGTATGGGTGTGTGTTACATTACATTCACTAGTAGCAGTGAGAAAAACATCACGGGGTGGTGCGCATTGGATGGGTGTGTGTTACATTAGATTCACTAGTAGCAGTGAGAAAAACATCACGGGTGGTGCGCATTGTATGGGTGTGTGTTACATTAGATTCACTAGTAGCAGTGAGAAAAACATCACGGGGTGGTGCGCATTGTATGGGTGTGTGTTACATTAGATTCACTAGTAGCAGTGAGAAAAACATCACGGGGTGGTGCGCATTGTATGGGTGTGTGTTACATTAGATTCACTAGTAGCAGTGAGAAGAACATCACGGGGTGGTGCGCATTGTATGGGTGTGTGTTACATTAGATTCACTAGTAGCAGTGAGAAAAACATCACGGGGTGGTGCGCATTGTATGGGTGTGTGTTACATTAGATTCACTAGTAGCAGTGAGAAAAACATCACGGGGTGGTGCGCATTTTATGGGTGTGTGTTACATTAGATTCACTAGTAGCCGTGAGAAAAACATCACGGGGTGGTGCGCATTGTATGGGTGTGTGTTACACTGGATTCACTAGTAGCAGTGAGAAAAACATCACGGGGTGGTGCGCATTGTATGGGTGTGTGTTACATTACATTCACTAGTAGCAGTGAGAAAAACATCACGGGGTGGTGCGCATTGTATGGGTGTGTGTTACATTACATTCACTAGTAGCAGTGAGAAAAACATCACGGGGTGGTGCGCATAGTATGGGTGTGTGTTACATTAGATTCACTAGTAGCAGTGAGAAAAACATCACGGGGTGGTGCGCATTGTATGGGTGTGTGTTACATTAGATTCACTAGTAGGAGTGAGAAAATCATCACGGGGTGGTGCGCATTGTATGGGTGTGTGTTACATTAGATTCAGTAGTAGCAGTGAGAAAAATATCACGGGGTGGTGCGCATTGTATGGGTGTGTGTTACATTACATTCACTAGTAGCAGTGAGAAAAACATCACGGGGTGGTGCGCATTGTATGGGTGTGTGTTACATTAGATTCACTAGTAGGAGTGAGAAAATCATCACGGGGTGGTGCGCATTGTATGGGTGTGTGTTACATTAGATTCAGTAGTAGCAGTGAGAAAAATATCACGGGGTGGTGCGCATTGTATGGGTGTGTGTTACATTACATTCACTAGTAGCAGTGAGAAAAACATCACGGGGTGGTGCGCATTGTATGGGTGTGTGTTACACTAGACTCACTAGTAGCAGTGAGAAAAACATCACGGGGTGGTGCGCATTGTATGGGTGTGTGTTACACTAGACTCACTAGTAGCAGTGAGAAAAACATCACGGGCTGGTGCGCATTGTATGGGTGTGTGTTACATTAGATTCACTAGTAGCAGTGAGAAAAACATCACGGGGTGGTGCGCATTGTATGGGTGTGTGTTACATTAGATTCACTAGTAGCAGTGAGAAAAACATCACGGGGTGGTGCGCATTGTATGGGTGTGTGTTACATTACATTCACTAGTAGCAGTGAGAAAAACATCACGGGGTGGTGCGCATTGTATGGGTGTGTGTTACATTACATTCACTAGTAGCAGTGAGAAAAACATCACGGGGTGGTGCGCATTGTATGGGTGTGTGTTACATTAGATTCACTAGTAGCAGTGAGAAAAACATCACGGGGTGGTGGGCATTGTATGGGTGTGTGTTACATTAGATTCACTAGTAGCAGTGAGAAAAGCATCACGGGGTGGTGCGCATTGTATGGGTGTGTGTTACATTAGATTCACTAGTAGCAGTGAGAAAAACATCACGGGGTGGTGCGCATTGTATGGGTGTGTGTTACATTACATTCACTAGTAGGAGTGAGAAAAGCATCACGGGGTGATGCGCATTGTATGGGTGTGTGTTACATTAGATTCACTAGTAGGAGTGAGAAAATCATCACGGGGTGGTGCGCATTGTATGGGTGTGTGTTACATTACATTCACTAGTAGCAGTGAGAAAAACATCACGGGGTGGTGCGCATTGGATGGGTGTGTGTTACATTAGATTCACTAGTAGCAGTGAGAAAAACATCACGGGTGGTGCGCATTGTATGGGTGTGTGTTACATTAGATTCACTAGTAGCAGTGAGAAAAACATCACGGGGTGGTGCGCATTGTATAGGTGTGTATTACATTAGATTCACTAGTAGCAGTGAGAAAAACATCACGGGGTGGTGCGCATTGTATGGGTGTGTGTTACATTAGATTCACTAGTAGCAGTGAGAAAAACATCACGGGGTGGTGCGCATTGTATGGGTGTGTGTTACATTAGATTCACTAGTAGCAGTGAGAAAAACATCACGGGGTGGTGCGCATTGTATGGGTGTGTGTTACATTACATTCACTAGTAGGAGTGAGAAAAGCATCACGGGGTGATGCGCATTGTATGGGTGTGTGTTACATTAGATTCACTAGTAGGAGTGAGAAAATCATCACGGGGTGGTGCGCATTGTATGGGTGTGTGTTACATTACATTCACTAGTAGCAGTGAGAAAAACATCACGGGGTGGTGCGCATTGGATGGGTGTGTGTTACATTAGATTCACTAGTAGCAGTGAGAAAAACATCACGGGTGGTGCGCATTGTATGGGTGTGTGTTACATTAGATTCACTAGTAGCAGTGAGAAAAACATCACGGGGTGGTGCGCATTGTATGGGTGTGTGTTACATTAGATTCACTAGTAGCAGTGAGAAAAACATCACGGGGTGGTGCGCATTGTATGGGTGTGTGTTACATTAGATTCACTAGTAGCAGTGAGAAGAACATCACGGGGTGGTGCGCATTGTATGGGTGTGTGTTACATTAGATTCACTAGTAGCAGTGAGAAAAACATCACGGGGTGGTGCGCATTGTATGGGTGTGTGTTACATTAGATTCACTAGTAGCAGTGAGAAAAACATCACGGGGTGGTGCGCATTTTATGGGTGTGTGTTACATTAGATTCACTAGTAGCCGTGAGAAAAACATCACGGGGTGGTGCGCATTGTATGGGTGTGTGTTACACTGGATTCACTAGTAGCAGTGAGAAAAACATCACGGGGTGGTGCGCATTGTATGGGTGTGTGTTACATTACATTCACTAGTAGCAGTGAGAAAAACATCACGGGGTGGTGCGCATTGTATGGGTGTGTGTTACATTACATTCACTAGTAGCAGTGAGAAAAACATCACGGGGTGGTGCGCATAGTATGGGTGTGTGTTACATTAGATTCACTAGTAGCAGTGAGAAAAACATCACGGGGTGGTGCGCATTGTATGGGTGTGTGTTACATTAGATTCACTAGTAGGAGTGAGAAAATCATCACGGGGTGGTGCGCATTGTATGGGTGTGTGTTACATTAGATTCAGTAGTAGCAGTGAGAAAAATATCACGGGGTGGTGCGCATTGTATGGGTGTGTGTTACATTACATTCACTAGTAGCAGTGAGAAAAACATCACGGGGTGGTGCGCATTGTATGGGTGTGTGTTACACTAGACTCACTAGTAGCAGTGAGAAAAACATCACGGGGTGGTGCGCATTGTATGGGTGTGTGTTACACTAGACTCACTAGTAGCAGTGAGAAAAACATCACGGGCTGGTGCGCATTGTATGGGTGTGTGTTACATTAGATTCACTAGTAGCAGTGAGAAAAACATCACGGGGTGGTGCGCATTGTATGGGTGTGTGTTACATTAGATTCACTAGTAGCAGTGAGAAAAACATCACGGGGTGGTGCGCATTGTATGGGTGTGTGTTACATTACATTCACTAGTAGCAGTGAGAAAAACATCACGGGGTGGTGCGCATTGTATGGGTGTGTGTTACATTACATTCACTAGTAGCAGTGAGAAAAACATCACGGGGTGGTGCGCATTGTATGGGTGTGTGTTACATTAGATTCACTAGTAGCAGTGAGAAAAACATCACGGGGTGGTGGGCATTGTATGGGTGTGTGTTACATTAGATTCACTAGTAGCAGTGAGAAAAGCATCACGGGGTGGTGCGCATTGTATGGGTGTGTGTTACATTAGATTCACTAGTAGCAGTGAGAAAAACATCACGGGGTGGTGCGCATTGTATGGGTGTGTGTTACATTACATTCACTAGTAGGAGTGAGAAAAGCATCACGGGGTGATGCGCATTGTATGGGTGTGTGTTACATTAGATTCACTAGTAGGAGTGAGAAAATCATCACGGGGTGGTGCGCATTGTATGGGTGTGTGTTACATTACATTCACTAGTAGCAGTGAGAAAAACATCACGGGGTGGTGCGCATTGGATGGGTGTGTGTTACATTAGATTCACTAGTAGCAGTGAGAAAAACATCACGGGGTGGTGCGCATTGTATGGGTGTGTGTTACATTAGATTCACTAGTAGCAGTGAGAAAAACATCACGGGGTGGTGCGCATTGTATGGGTGTGTGTTACATTAGATTCACTAGTAGCAGTGAGAAAAACATCACGGGGTGGTGCGCATTGTATGGGTGTGTGTTACATTAGATTCACTAGTAGCAGTGAGAAGAACATCATGGGGTGGTGCGCATTGTATGGGTGTGTGTTACATTAGATTCACTAGTAGCAGTGAGAAAAACATCACGGGGTGGTGCGCATTGTATGGGTGTGTGTTACATTAGATTCACTAGTAGCAGTGAGAAAAACATCACGGGGTGGTGCGCATTTTATGGGTGTGTGTTACATTAGATTCACTAGTAGCCGTGAGAAAAACATCACGGGGTGGTGCGCATTGTATGGGTGTGTGTTACACTGGATTCACTAGTAGCAGTGAGAAAAACATCACGGGGTGGTGCGCATTGTATGGGTGTGTGTTACATTACATTCACTAGTAGCAGTGAGAAAAACATCACGGGGTGGTGCGCATTGTATGGGTGTGTGTTACATTACATTCACTAGTAGCAGTGAGAAAAACATCACGGGGTGGTGCGCATTGTATGGGTGTGTGTTACATTAGATTCACTAGTAGCAGTGAGAAAAACATCACGGGGTGGTGCGCATTGTATGGGTGTGTGTTACATTAGATTCACTAGTAGGAGTGAGAAAATCATCACGGGGTGGTGCGCATTTTATGGGTGTGTGTTACATTAGATTCAGTAGTAGCAGTGAGAAAAGCATCACGGGGTGGTGCGCATTGTATGGGTGTGTGTTACATTAGATTCACTAGTAGCAGTGAGAAAAACATCACGGGGTGGTGCGCATTGTATGGGTGTGTGTTACATTACATTCACTAGTAGCAGTCAGAAAAACATCACGGGGTGGTGCGCATTGTATGGGTGTGTGTTACATTAGATTCACTAGTAGCAGTGAGAAAAACATCACGGGGTGGTGCGCATTGTATGGGTGTGTGTTACATTAGATTCACTAGTAGCAGTGAGAAAAACATCACGGGGTGGTGCGCATTGTATGGGTGTGTGTTACATTACATTCACTACTAGCAGTGAGAAAAACATCACGGGGTGGTGCGCATTGTATGGGTGTGTGTTACATTACATTCACTAGTAGCAGTGAGAAAAACATCACGGGGTGGTGCGCATTGTATGGGTGTGTGTTACACTAGACTCACTAGTAGCAGTGAGAAAAACATCACGGGGTGGTGTGCATTGTATGGGTGTGTGTTACATTAGATTCACTAGTAGCAGTGAGAAAAACATCACGGGGTGGTGCGCATTGTATGGGTGTGTGTTACATCAGATTCACTAGTAGCAGTGAGAAAAACATCACGTGGTGGTGCGCATTGTATGGGTGTGTGTTACATTACATTCACTAGTAGCAGTGAGAAAAACATCACGGGGTGGTGCGCATTGTATGGGTGTGTGTTACATTACATTCACTAATAGCAGTGAGAAAAACATCACGGGGTGGTGCGCATTGTATGGGTGTGTGTTACATTAGATTCACTAGTAGCAGTGAGAAAAACATCACGGGGTGGTGCGCATTGTATGGGTGTGTGTTACATTAGATTCACTAGTACCAGTGAGAAAAACATCACGGGGTGGTGGGCATTGTATGGGTGTGTGTTACATTAGATTCACTAGTAGCAGTGAGAAAAGCATCACGGGGTGGTGCGCATTGTATGGGTGTGTGTTACATTAGATTCACTAGTAGCAGTGAGAAAAACATCACGGGGTGGTGCGCATTGTATGGGTGTGTGTTACATTACATTCACTAGTAGGAGTGAGAAAAGCATCACGGGGTGATGCGCATTGTATGGGTGTGTGTTACATTAGATTCACTAGTAGGAGTGAGAAAATCATCACGGGGTGGTGCGCATTGTATGGGTGTGTGTTACATTACATTCACTAGTAGCAGTGAGAAAAACATCACGGGGTGGTGCGCATTGGATGGGTGTGTGTTACATTAGATTCACTAGTAGCAGTGAGAAAAACATCACGGGTGGTGCGCATTGTATGGGTGTGTGTTACATTAGATACACTAGTAGCAGTGAGAAAAACATCACGGGGTGGTGCGCATTGTATGGGTGTGTGTTACATTAGATTCACTAGTAGCAGTGAGAAAAACATCACGGGGTGGTGCGCATTGTATGGGTGTGTGTTACATTAGATTCACTAGTAGCAGTGAGAAGAACATCATGGGGTGGTTCGCATTGTATGGGTGTGTGTTACATTAGATTCACTAGTAGCCGTGAGAAAAACATCACGGGGTGGTGCGCATTGTATGGGTGTGTGTTACACTGGATTCACTAGTAGCAGTGAGAAAAACATCACGGGGTGGTGCGCATTGTATGGGTGTGTGTTACATTACATTCACTAGTAGCAGTGAGAAAAACATCACGGGGTGGTGCGCATTGTATGGGTGTGTGTTACATTACATTCACTAGTAGCAGTGAGAAAAACATCACGGGGTGGTGCGCATTGTATGGGTGTGTGTTACATTAGATTCACTAGTAGCAGTGAGAAAAACATCACGGGGTGGTGCGCATTGTATGGGTGTGTGTTACATTAGATTCACTAGTAGGAGTGAGAAAATCATCACGGGGTGGTGCGCATTGTATGGGTGTGTGTTACATTAGATTCAGTAGTAGCAGTGAGAAAAGCATCACGGGGTGGTGCGCATTGTATGGGTGTGTGTTACATTAGATTCACTAGTAGCACTGAGAAAAACATCACGGGGTGGTGCGCATTGTATGGGTGTGTGTTACATTACATTCACTAGTAGCAGTCAGAAAAACATCACGGGGTGGTGCGCATTGTATGGGTGTGTGTTACATTAGATTCACTAGTAGCAGTGAGAAAAACATCACGGGGTGGTGCGCATTGTATGGGTGTGTGTTACATTAGATTCACTAGTAGCAGTGAGAAAAACATCACGGGGTGGTGCGCATTGTATGGGTGTGTGTTACATTACATTCACTACTAGCAGTGAGAAAAACATCACGGGGTGGTGCGCATTGTATGGGTGTGTGTTACATTACATTCACTAGTAGCAGTGAGAAAAACATCATGGGGTGGTGCGCATTGTATGGGTGTGTGTTACACTAGACTCACTAGTAGCAGTGAGAAAAACATCACGGGGTGGTGCGCATTGTATGGGTGTGTGTTACATTAGATTCACTAGTAGCAGTGAGAAAAACATCACGGGGTGGTGCGCATTGTATGGGTGTGTGTTACATCAGATTCACTAGTAGCAGTGAGAAAAACATCACGTGGTGGTGCGCATTGTATGGGTGTGTGTTACATTACATTCACTAGTAGCAGTGAGAAAAACATCACGGGGTGGTGCGCATTGTATGGGTGTGTGTTACATTACATTCACTAATAGCAGTGAGAAAAACATCACGGGGTGGTGCGCATTGTATGGGTGTGTGTTACATTAGATTCACTAGTAGCAGTGAGAAAAACATCACGGGGTGGTTCGCATTGTATGGGTGTGTGTTACATTAGATTCACTAGTAGCAGTGAGAAAAACATCACGGGGTGGTGGGCATTGTATGGGTGTGTGTTACATTAGATTCACTAGTAGCAGTGAGAAAAGCATCACGGGGTGGTGCGCATTGTATGGGTGTGTGTTACATTAGATTCACTAGTAGCAGTGAGAAAAACATCACGGGGTGGTGCGCATTGTATGGGTGTGTGTTACATTACATTCACTAGTAGGAGTGAGAAAAGCATCACGGGGTGATGCGCATTGTATGGGTGTGTGTTACATTAGATTCACTAGTAGGAGTGAGAAAATCATCACGGGGTGGTGCGCATTGTATGGGTGTGTGTTACATTACATTCACTAGTAGCAGTGAGAAAAACATCACGGGGTGGTGCGCATTGGATGGGTGTGTGTTACATTAGATTCACTAGTAGCAGTGAGAAAAACATCACGGGTGGTGCGCATTGTATGGGTGTGTGTTACATTAGATACACTAGTAGCAGTGAGAAAAACATCACGGGGTGGTGCGCATTGTATGGGTGTGTGTTACATTAGATTCACTAGTAGCAGTGAGAAAAACATCACGGGGTGGTGCGCATTGTATGGGTGTGTGTTACATTAGATTCACTAGTAGCAGTGAGAAGAACATCATGGGGTGGTTCGCATTGTATGGGTGTGTGTTACATTAGATTCACTAGTAGCAGTGAGAAAAACATCACGGGGTGGTGCGCATTGTATGGGTGTGTGTTACATTAGATTCACTAGTAGCAGTGAGAAAAACATCACGGGGTGGTGCGCATTTTATGGGTGTGTGTTACATTAGATTCACTAGTAGCCGTGAGAAAAACATCACGGGGTGGTGCGCATTGTATGGGTGTGTGTTACACTGGATTCACTAGTAGCAGAGAGAAAAACATCACGGGGTGGTGCGCATTGTATGGGTGTGTGTTACATTACATTCACTAGTAGCAGTGAGAAAAACATCACGGGGTGGTGCGCATTGTATGGGTGTGTGTTACATTACATTCACTAGTAGCAGTGAGAAAAACATCACGGGGTGGTGCGCATTGTATGGGTGTGTGTTACATTAGATTCACTAGTAGGAGTGAGAAAAACATCACGGGGTGGTGCGCATTGTATGGGTGTGTGTTACATTAGATTCACTAGTAGGAGTGAGAAAATCATCACGGGGTGGTGCGCATTGTATGGGTGTGTGTTACATTAGATTCAGTAGTAGCAGTGAGAAAAACATCACGGGGTGGTGCGCATTGTATGGGTGTGTGTTACATTAGATTCACTAGTAGCAGTGAGAAAAACATCACGGGGTGGTGCGCATTGTATGGGTGTGTGTTACATTAGATTCACTAGTAGCAGTGAGAAAAACATCACGGGGTGGTGCGCATTGTATGGGTGTGTGTTACATTAGATTCACTAGTAGCAGTGAGAAAAACATCACGGGGTGGTACGCATTGCATGGGTGTGTGTTACATTAGATTCACTAGTAGCAGTGAGAAAAACATCACGGGGTGGTGCGCATTGCATGGGTGTGTGTTACATTACATTCACTAGTAGCAGTGAGAAAAACATCACGGGGTGGTGCGCATTGCATGGGTGTGTGTTACATTAGATTCACTAGTAGCAGTGAGAAAAACATCACGGGGTGGTGCGCATTGTATGGGTGTGTGTTACATTAGATTCACTAGTAGCAGTGAGAAAAACATCACGGGGTGGTGCGCATTGTATGGGTGTGTGTTACATTAGATTCACTAGTAGCAGTGAGAAAAACATCACGGGGTGGTGCGCATTGTATGGGTGTGTGTTACATTAGATTCACTAGTAGCAGTGAGAAAAACATCACGGGGTGGTGCGCATTGTATGGGTGTGTGTTACATTAGATTCACTAGTAGCAGTGAGAAAAACATCACGGGGTGGTGCGCATTGTATGGGTGTGTGTTACATTAGATTCACTAGTAGCAGTGAGAAAAACATCACGGGGTGGTGCGCATTGTATGGGTGTGTGTTACATTAGATTCACTAGTAGCAGTGAGAAAAACATCACGGGGTGGTGCGCATTGTATGGGTGTGTGTTACATTAGATTCACTAGTAGCAGTGAGAAAAACATCACGGGGTGGTGCGCATTGTATGGGTGTGTGTTACATTACATTCACTACTAGCAGTGAGAAACACATCACGGGGTGGTGCGCATTGTATGGGTGTGTGTTACATTACATTCACTACTAGCAATGAGAAACACATCACGGGGTGGTGCGCATTGTATGGGTGTGTGTTACATTAGATTCACTAGTAGCAGTGAGAAAAACATCACGGGGTGGTGCGCATTGTATGGGTGTGTGTTACATTAGATTCACTAGTAGCAGTGAGAAAAACATCACGGGGTGGTGCGCATTGTATGGGTGTGTGTTACATTAGATTCACTAGTAGCAGTGAGAAAAACATCACGGGGTGGTGCGCATTGTATGGGTGTGTGTTATATTAGATTCACTAGTAGCAGTGAGAAAAACATCACGGGGTGGTGCGCATTGTATGGTTGTGTGTTACATTAGATTCACTACTAGCAGTGAGAAAAACATCACGGGGTGGTGCGCA
Source organism: Cavia porcellus (assembly GCF_034190915.1). Taxonomy (NCBI): domain Eukaryota; kingdom Metazoa; phylum Chordata; class Mammalia; order Rodentia; family Caviidae; genus Cavia; species Cavia porcellus. The sequence goes on from NW_026947828.1 coordinate 48,156, forward strand.
TTGTATGGGTGTGTGTTACATTACATTCACTAGTAGCAGTGAGAAAAACATCACGGGGTGGTGCGCATTGTATGGGTGTGTGTTACACTAGACTCACTAGTAGCAGTGAGAAAAACATCACGGGGTGGTGCGCATTGTATGGGTGTGTGTTACACTAGACTCACTAGTAGCAGTGAGAAAAACATCACGGGGTGGTGCGCATTGTATGGGTGTGTGTTACACTAGACTCACTAGTAGCAGTGAGAAAAACATCACGGGGTGGTGCGCATTGTATGGGTGTGTGTTACACTAGACTCACTAGTAGCAGTGAGAAAAACATCACGGGGTGGTGCGCATTGTATGGGTGTGTGTTACATTACATTCACTAGTAGCAGTGAGAAAAACATCACGGGGTGGTGCGCATTGTATGGGTGTGTGTTACATTACATTCACTAGTAGCAGTGAGAAAAACATCACGGGGTGGTGCGCATTGTATGGGTGTGTGTTACACTAGATTCACTAGTAGCAGTTAGCAAAACATCACGGGGTGGTGCGCATTGTATGGGTGTGTGTTACACTAGATTCACTAGTAGCTGTGAGAAAAACATCACGGGGTGGTGCGCATTGTATGGGTGTGTGTTACACTAGATTCACTAGTAGCAGTGAGAAAAACATCACGGGGTGGTGCGCATTGTATGGGTGTGTGTTACACTAGATTCACTAGTAGCAGTGAGAAAAACATCACGGGGTGGTGCGCATTGTATGGGTGTGTGTTACACTAGATTCACTAGTAGCAGTGAGAAAAACATCACGGGGTGGTGCGCATTGTATGGGTGTGTGTTACATTAGATTCACTAGTAGCAGTGAGAAAAACATCACGGGGTGGTGCGCATTGTATGGGTGTGTGTTACATTAGATTCACTAGTAGCAGTGAGAAAAACATCACGGGGTGGTGCGCATTGTATGGGTGTGTGTTACATTAGATTCACTAGTAGCAGTGAGAAAAACATCACGGGGTGGTGCGCATTGTATGGGTGTGTGTTACATTAGATTCACTAGTAGCAGTGAGAAAAACATCACGGGGTGGTGCGCATTGTATGGGTGTGTGTTACATTAGATTCACTAGTAGCAGTGAGAAAAACATCACGGGGTGGTGCGCATTGTATGGGTGTGTGTTACATTAGATTCACTAGTAGCAGTGAGAAATACATCACGGGTGGTGCGCATTGTATGGGTGTGTGTTACATTAGATTCACTAGTAGCAGTGAGAAAAACATCACGGGGTGGTGCGCATTTTATGGGTGTGTGTTACATTAGATTCACTAGTAGCAGTGAGAAAAACATCACGGGGTGGTGCGCATTGTATGGGTGTGTGTTACATTAGATTCACTAGTAGCAGTGAGAAAAACATCACGGGGTGGTGCGCATTGTATGGGTGTGTGTTACATTAGATTCACTAGTAGCAGTGAGAAAAACATCACGGGGTGGTGCGCATTGTATGGGTGTGTGTTACTTTAGATTCACTAGTAGCAGTGAGAAAAACATCACGGGGTGGTGCGCATTGTATGGGTGTGTGTTACTTTAGATTCACTAGTAGGAGTGAGAAAAACATCACGGGGTGGTGCGCATTGTATGGGTGTGTGTTACATTAGATTCACTAGTAGGAGTGAGAAAAACATCACGGGGTGGTGCGCATTGTATGGGTGTGTGTTACATTAGATTCACTAGTAGGAGTGAGAAAAACATCACGGGGTGGTGCGCATTGTATGGGTGTGTGTTACATTAGATTCACTAGTAGGAGTGAGAAAAACATCACGGGGTGGTGCGCATTGTATGGGTGTGTGTTACATTACATTCACTAGTAGGAGTGAGAAAAACATCACGGGGTGGTGCGCATTGTATGGGTGTGTGTTACATTACATTCACTAGTAGGAGTGAGAAAAACATCACGGGGTGGTGCGCATTGTATGGGTGTGTGTTACATTACATTCACTAGTAGGAGTGAGAAAAACATCACGGGGTGGTGCGCATTGTATGGGTGTGTGTTACATTACATTCACTAGTAGGAGTGAGAAAAACATCACGGGGTGGTGCGCATTGTATGGGTGTTTGTTACATTACATTCACTAGTAGGAGTGAGAAAAACATCACGGCGTGGTGCGCATTGTATGGGTGTGTGTTACATTAGATTCACTAGTAGGAGTGAGAAAAACATCACGGGGTGGTGCGCATTGTATGGGTGTGTGTTACATTAGATTCAATAGTAGGAGTGAGAAAATCATCACGGGGTGGTGCGCATTGTATGGGTGTGTGTTACATTAGATTCACTAGTAGCAGTGAGAAAAACATCACGGGGTTGTGCGCATTGTATGGGTGTGTGTTACATTAGATTCACTAGTAGCAGTGAGAAAAACACCACGGGGTGGTGCGCATTGTATGGGTGTGTGTTACATTAGATTCACTAGTAGCAGTGAGAAAAACATCACGGGGTGGTGCGCATTGTATGGGTGTGTGTTACATTACATTCACTAGTAGCAGTGAGAAAAACATCACGGGGTGGTGCGCATTGTATGGGTGTGTGTTACATTAGATTCACTAGTAGCAGTGAGAAAAACATCACGGGGTGGTGCGCATTGTATGGGTGTGTGTTACACTAGATCCACTAGTAGCAGTGAGAAAAACATCACGGGGTGGTGCGCATTGTATGGGTGTGTGTTACATTACATTCACTAGTAGCACTCAGAAAAACATCACGGGGTGGTGCGCATTGTATGGGTGTGTGTTACATTAGATTCACTAGTAGCAGTGAGAAAAACATCACGGGGTGGTGCGCATTGTATGGGTGTGTGTTACATTAGATTCACTAGTAGCAGTGAGAAAAACATCACGGGGTGGTGCGCATTGTATGGGTGTGTGTTACATTAGATTCACTAGTAGCAGTGAGAAAAACATCACGGGGTGGTGCGCATTGTATGGGTGTGTGTTACATTAGATTCACTAGTAGCAGTGAGAAAAACATCACGGGGTGGTGCGCATTGTATGGGTGTGTGTTACATTAGATTCACTAGTAGCAGTGAGAAAAACATCAGGGTGGTGCGCATTGTATGGGTGTGTGTTACATTAGATTCACTAGTAGCAGTGAGAAAAACATCACGGGGCGGTGCGCATTGTATGGGTGTGTGTTACACTAGATCCACTAGTAGCAGTGAGAAAAACATCACGGGGCGGTGCGCATTGTATGGGTGTGTGTTACACTAGATCCACTAGTAGCAGTGAGAAAAACATCACGGGGTGGTGCGCATTGTATGGGTGTGTGTTACATTAGATTCACTAGTAGCAGTGAGAAAAACATCACGGGGTGGTGCGCATTGTATGGGTGTGTGTTACATTAGATTCACTAGTAGCAGTGAGAAAAACATCACGGGGTGGTGCGCATTGTATGGGTGTGTGTTACATTAGATTCACTAGTAGGAGTGAGAAAAACATCACGTGGTGGTGCGCATTGTATGGGTGTGTGTTACATTAGATTCACTAGTAGCAGTGAGAAAAACATCACAGGGTGGTGCCCATTGTATGGGTGTGTGTTACATTAGATTCACTAGTAGCAGTGAGAAAAACATCACGGGGTGGTGCGCATTGTATGGGTGTGTGTTACATTAGATTCACTAGTAGCAGTGAGAAAAACATCACGGGTGGTGCGAATTGCACGGGTGTATGTTATATTAGATTCACTAGTAGCAGTGAGAAAAACATCACGGGGTGGTGGGCATTGTATGGGTGTGTGTTACATTAGATTCACTAGTAGCAGTGAGAAAAACATCTCGGGGTGGTGCGCATTGTATGGGTGTGTGTTACATTAGATTCACTAGTAGGAGTGAGAAAATCATCACGGCGTGGTGCGCATTGTATGGGTGTGTGTTACATTAGATTCCCTAGTAGCAGTGAGAAAAACATCACGGGGTGGTGCGCATTGTATGGGTGTGTGTTACATTAGATTCACTAGTAGGAGTGAGAAAAACATCACGGGGTGGTGCGCATTGTATGGGTGTGTGTTACATTACATTCACTAGTAGGAGTGAGAAAAACATCACGGGGTGGTGCGCACTGTATGGGTGTGTGTTACATTACATTCACTAGTAGGAGTGAGAAAAACATCACGGGGTGGTGCGCATTGTATGGGTGTGTGTTACATTACATTCACTAGTAGGAGTGAGAAAAACATCACGGGGTGGTGCGCATTGTATGGGTGTGTGTTACATTACATTCACTAGTAGGAGTGAGAAAAACATCACGGGGTGGTGCGCATTGTATGGGTGTGTGTTACATTAGATTCACTATTAGGAGTGAGAAAAACATTACGGGGTGGTGCGCATTGTATGGGTGTGTGTTACATTAGATTCACTAGTAGGAGTGAGAAAATCATCACGGGGTGGTGCGCATTGTATGGGTGTGCGTTACATTAGATTCACTAGTGGCAGTGAGAAAAACATCACGGGGTGGTGCGCATTGTATGGGTGTGTGTTACATTAGATTCACTAGTAGCAGTGAGAAAAACATCACGGGGTGGTGCGCACTGTATGGGTGTGTGTTACATTCCATTCACTAGTATCAGTGAGAAAAACATCACGGGGTGGTGCGCATTGTATGGGTGTGTGTTACATTACATTCACTAGTAGCAGTGAGAAAAACATCACGGGGTGGTGCGCATTGTATGGGTGTGTGTTACATTAGATTCACTAGTAGCAGTGAGAAAAACATCACGGGGTGGTGCGCATTGTATGGGTGTGTGTTACACTAGATTCACTAGTAGCAGTGAGAAAAACATCACGGGGTGGTGCGCATTGTATGGGTGTGTGTTACATTAGATTCACTAGTAGCAGTGAGAAAAACATCACGTGGTGGTGCGCATTGTATGGGTGTGTGTTACATTAGATTCACTAGTAGCAGTGAGAAAAACATCACGGGGTGGTGCGCACTGTATGGGTGTGTGTTACATTACATTCACTAGTAGCAGTGAGAAAAACATCACGGGGTGGTGCGCATTGTATGGGTGTGTGTTACATTACATTCACTAGTAGCAGTGAGAAAAGCATCACGGGGTGGTGCGCATTGTATGGGTGTGTGTTACATTAGATTCACTAGTAGCAGTGAGAAAAGCATCACGGGGTGGTGCGCATTGTATGGGTGTGTGTTACATTAGATTCACTAGTAGCAGTGAGAAAAACATCACGGGGTGGTGCGCATTGTATGGGTGTGTGTTACATTAGATTCACTAGTAGCAGTGAGAAAAGCATCACGGGGTGGTGCGCATTGTATGGGTGTGTGTTACATTAGATTCACTAGTAGCAGTGAGAAAAACATCACGGGGTGGTGCGCATTGTATGGGTGTGTGTTACATTAGATTCAATAGTAGCAGTGAGAAAGACATCACGGGGTGGTGCGCATTGTATGGGTGTGTGTTACATTAGATTCACTAGTAGGAGTGAGAAAATCATCACGGGGTGGTGCGCATTGTATGGGTGTGTGTTACATTGGTTCACAAGAAGCAGTGAGAAAAACATCACGGGGTGGTGCGCATTGTATGGGTGTGTGTTACATTGGATTCACTAGTAGCAGTGAGAAAAACATCACGGGGTGGTGCGCATTGTATGGGTGTGTGTTACACTGGATTCACTAGTAGCAGTGAGAAACACATCACGGGGTGGTGCGCATTGTATGGGTGTGTGTTACATTACATTCACTAGTAGGAGTGAGAAAAACATCACGGGGTGGTGCGCATTGTATGGGTGTGTGTTACATTAGATTCACTAGTAGCAGTGAGAAAAACATCACGGGGTGGTGCGCATTGTATGGGTGTGTGTTACATTACATTCACTAGTAGCAGTGAGAAAAACATCACGGGGTGGTGCGCATTGTATGGGTGTCTGTTACATTGGATTCACTAGTAGCAGTGAGAAAAACATCACGGGGTGGTGCGCATTGTATGGGTGTGTGTTACATTACATTCACTAGTAGCAGTGAGAAAAACATCACGGGGTGGGGCGCATTGTATGGGTGTGTGTTACATTAGATTCACTAGTAGCAGTGAGAAAAACATCACGGGGCGGTGCGCATTGTATGGGTGTGTGTTACACTAGATCCACTAGTAGCAGTGAGAAAAACATCACGGGGCGGTGCCCATTGTATGGGTGTGTGTTACATTAGATTCACTATTAGGAGTGAGAAAAACATTACGGGGTGGTGCGCATTGTATGGGTGTGTGTTACATTAGATTCACTAGTAGGAGTGAGAAAATCATCACGGGGTGGTGCGCATTGTATGGGTGTGCGTTACATTAGATTCACTAGTAGCAGTGAGAAAAACATCACGGGGTGGTGCGCATTGTATGGGTGTGTGTTACATTAGATTCACTAGTAGCAGTGAGAAAAACATCACGGGGTGGTGCGCACTGTATGGGTGTGTGTTACATTACATTCACTAGTAGCAGTGAGAAAAACATCACGGGGTGGTGCGCATTGTATGGGTGTGTGTTACATTACATTCACTAGTAGCAGTGAGAAAAACATCACGGGGTGGTGCGCATTGTATGGGTGTGTGTTACATTAGATTCACTAGTAGCAGTGAGAAAAACATCACGGGGTGGTGCGCATTGTATGGGTGTGTGTTACACTAGATCCACTAGTTGCAGTGAGAAAAACATCACGGGGTGGTGCGCATTGTATGGGTGTGTGTTACACTAGATCCACTAGTAGCAGTGAGAAAAACATCACGGGGTGGTGCGTATTGTATGGGTGTGTGTTACACTAGATTCACTAGTAGCAGTGAGAAAAACATCACGGGGTGGTGCGCACTGTATGGGTGTGTGTTACATTAGATTCACTAGTAGCAGTGAGAAAAACATCACGGGGTGGTGCGCATTGTATGGGTGTGTGTTACGTTAGATTCACTAGTAGCAGTGAGAAAAACATCACGGGGTGGTGTGCATTGTATGGGTGTGTGTTACATTAGATTCACTAGTAGGAGTGAGAAAAACATCACGGGGTGGTGCGCATTGTATGGGTGTGTGTTACATTAGATTCACTAGTAGCAGTGAGAAAAACATCACGGGGTGGTGCCCATTGTATGGGTGTGTGTTACATTAGATTCACTAGTAGCAGTGAGAAAAACATCACGGGGTGGTGCGCATTGTATGGGTGTGTGTTACATTAGATTCACTAGTAGCAGTGAGAAAAACATCACGGGGTGGTGCGCATTGTATGGGTGTGTGTTATATTAGATTCACTAGTAGCAGTGAGAAAAACATCACGGGGTGGTGGGCATTGTATGGGTGTGTGTTACATTAGATTCACTAGTAGCAGTGAGAAAAGCATCACGGGGTGGTGCGCATTGTATGGGTGTGTGTTACATTAGATTCACTAGTAGCAGTGAGAAAAACATCACGGGGTGGTGCGCATTGTACGGGTGTGTGTTACATTAGATTCACTAGTAGCAGTGAGAAAAACATCACGGGGTGGTGCGCATTGTATGGGTGTGTGTTACATTAGATTCACTAGTAGCAGTGAGAAAAACATCACGGGGTGGTGCGCATTGTATGGGTGTGTGTTACATTAGATTCACTAGTAGCAGTGAGAAAGACATCACGGGGTGGTGCGCATTGTATGGGTGTGTGTTACATTAGATTCACTAGTAGGAGTGAGAAAATCATCACGGGGTGGTGCGCATTGTATGGGTGTGTGTTACATTGGTTCACTAGAAGCAGTGAGAAAAACATCACGGGGTGGTGCGCATTGTATGGGTGTGTGTTACATTGGATTCACTAGTAGCAGTGAGAAAAACATCACGGGGTGGTGCGCATTGTATGGGTGTGTGTTACACTGGATTCACTAGTAGCAGTGAGAAACACATCACGGGGTGGTGCGCATTGTATGGGTGTGTGTTACATTACATTCACTAGTAGCAGTGAGAAAAACATCACGGGGTGGTGCGCATTGTATGGGTGTGTGTTACATTAGATTCACTAGTAGCAGTGAGAAAAACATCACGGGGTGGTGCGCATTGTATGGGTGTGTGTTACATTACATTCACTAGTAGCAGTGAGAAAAACATCACGGGGTGGTGCGCATTGTATGGGTGTCTGTTACATTGGATTCACTAGTAGCAGTGAGAAAAACATCACAGGGTGGTGCGCATTGTATGGGTGTGTGTTACATTACATTCACTAGTAGCAGTGAGAAAAACATCACGGGGTGGTGCGCATTGTATGGGTGTGTGTTACATTAGATTCACTAGTAGCAGTGAGAAAAACATCACGGGGCGGTGCGCATTGTATGGGTGTGTGTTACACTAGATCCACTAGTAGCAGTGAGAAAAACATCACGGGGCGGTGCCCATTGTATGGGTGTGTGTTACATTAGATTCACTATTAGGAGTGAGAAAAACATTACGGGGTGGTGCGCATTGTATGGGTGTGTGTTACATTAGATTCACTAGTAGGAGTGAGAAAATCATCACGGGGTGGTGCGCATTGTATGGGTGTGCGTTACATTAGATTCACTAGTAGCAGTGAGAAAAACATCACGGGGTGGTGCGCATTGTATGGGTGTGTGTTACATTAGATTCACTAGTAGCAGTGAGAAAAACATCACGGGGTGGTGCGCACTGTATGGGTGTGTGTTACATTACATTCACTAGTAGCAGTGAGAAAAACATCACGGGGTGGTGCGCATTGTATGGGTGTGTGTTACATTACATTCACTAGTAGCAGTGAGAAAAACATCACGGGGTGGTGCGCATTGTATGGGTGTGTGTTACATTAGATTCACTAGTAGCAGTGAGAAAAACATCACGGGGTGGTGCGCATTGTATGGGTGTGTGTTACACTAGATCCACTAGTTGCAGTGAGAAAAACATCACGGGGTGGTGCGCATTGTATGGGTGTGTGTTACACTAGATCCACTAGTAGCAGTGAGAAAAACATCACGGGGTGGTGCGTATTGTATGGGTGTGTGTTACACTAGATTCACTAGTAGCAGTGAGAAAAACATCACGGGGTGGTGCGCACTGTATGGGTGTGTGTTACATTAGATTCACTAGTAGCAGTGAGAAAAACATCACGGGGTGGTGCGCATTGTATGGGTGTGTGTTACGTTAGATTCACTAGTAGCAGTGAGAAAAACATCACGGGGTGGTGCGCATTGTATGGGTGTGTGTTACATTAGATTCACTAGTAGGAGTGAGAAAAACATCACGGGGTGGTGCGCATTGTATGGGTGTGTGTTACATTAGATTCACTAGTAGCAGTGAGAAAAACATCACGGGGTGGTGCCCATTGTATGGGTGTGTGTTACATTAGATTCACTAGTAGCAGTGAGAAAAACATCACGGGGTGGTGCGCATTGTATGGGTGTGTGTTACATTAGATTCACTAGTAGCAGTGAGAAAAACATCACGGGGTGGTGCGCATTGTATGGGTGTGTGTTATATTAGATTCACTAGTAGCAGTGAGAAAAACATCACGGGGTGGTGGGCATTGTATGGGTGTGTGTTACATTAGATTCACTAGTAGCAGTGAGAAAAGCATCACGGGGTGGTGCGCATTGTATGGGTGTGTGTTACATTAGATTCACTAGTAGCAGTGAGAAAAACATCACGGGGTGGTGCGCATTGTACGGGTGTGTGTTACATTAGATTCACTAGTAGCAGTGAGAAAAACATCACGGGGTGGTGCGCATTGTATGGGTGTGTGTTACATTAGATTCACTAGTAGCAGTGAGAAAAACATCACGGGGTGGTGCGCATTGTATGGGTGTGTGTTACATTAGATTCACTAGTAGCAGTGAGAAAGACATCACGGGGTGGTGCGCATTGTATGGGTGTGTGTTACATTAGATTCACTAGTAGGAGTGAGAAAATCATCACGGGGTGGTGCGCATTGTATGGGTGTGTGTTACATTGGTTCACTAGAAGCAGTGAGAAAAACATCACGGGGTGGTGCGCATTGTATGGGTGTGTGTTACATTGGATTCACTAGTAGCAGTGAGAAAAACATCACGGGGTGGTGCGCATTGTATGGGTGTGTGTTACACTGGATTCACTAGTAGCAGTGAGAAACACATCACGGGGTGGTGCGCATTGTATGGGTGTGTGTTACATTACATTCACTAGTAGCAGTGAGAAAAACATCACGGGGTGGTGCGCATTGTATGGGTGTGTGTTACATTAGATTCACTAGTAGCAGTGAGAAAAACATCACGGGGTGGTGCGCATTGTATGGGTGTGTGTTACATTACATTCACTAGTAGCAGTGAGAAAAACATCACGGGGTGGTGCGCATTGTATGGGTGTCTGTTACATTGGATTCACTAGTAGCAGTGAGAAAAACATCACGGGGTGGTGCGCATTGTATGGGTGTGTGTTACATTACATTCACTAGTAGCAGTGAGAAAAACATCACGGGGTGGTGCGCATTGTATGGGTGTGTGTTACATTAGATTCACTAGTAGCAGTGAGAAAAACATCACGGGGCGGTGCGCATTGTATGGGTGTGTGTTACACTAGATCCACTAGTAGCAGTGAGAAAAACATCACGGGGCGGTGCGCATTGTATGGGTGTGTGTTACACTAGATCCACTAGTAGCAGTGAGAAAAACATCACGGGGTGGTGCGCATTGTATGGGTGTGTGTTACACTAGATTCACTAGTAGCAGTGAGAAAAACATCACGGGGTGGTGCGCATTGTATGGGTGTGTGTTACATTAGATTCACTAGTAGCAGTGAGAAAAACATCACGGGGTGGTGCGCATTGTATGGGTGTGTGTTACATTAGATTCACTAGTAGCAGTGAGAAAAACATCACGGGGTGGTGCGCATTGTATGGGGGTGTGTTACATTAGATTCACTAGTAGGAGTGAGAAAAACATCACGGGGTGGTGCGCATTGTATGGGTGTGTGTTACATTAGATTCACTAGTAGCAGTGAGAAAAACATCACGGGGTGGTGCCCATTGTATGGGTGTGTGTTACATTAGATTCACTAGTAGCAGTGAGAAAAACATCACGGGGTGGTGCGCATTGTACGGGTGTGTGTTACATTAGATTCACTAGTAGCAGTGAGAAAAACATCACGGGGTGGTGCGCATTGTACGGGTGTGTGTTATATTAGATTCACTAGTAGCAGTGAGAAAAACATCACGGGGTGGTGGGCATTGTATGGGTGTGTGTTACATTAGATTCACTAGTAGCAGTGAGAAAAACATCACGGGGTGGTGCGCATTGTATGGGTGTGTGTTACATTAGATTCCCTAGTAGCAGTGAGAAAAACATCACGGGGTGGTGCGCATTGTATGGGTGTGTGTTACATTAGATTCACTAGTAGGAGTGAGAAAAACATCACGGGGTGGTGCGCATTGTATGGGTGTGTGTTACATTACATTCACTAGTAGCAGTGAGAAAAACATCACGGGGTGGTGCGCACTGTATGGGTGTGTGTTACATTACATTCACTAGTAGGAGTGAGAAAAACATCACGGGGTGGTGCGCATTGTATGGGTGTGTGTTACATTACATTCACTAGTAGGAGTGAGAAAAACATCACGGGGTGGTGCGCATTGTATGGGTGTGTGTTACATTACATTCACTAGTAGGAGTGAGAAAAACATCACGGGGTGGTGCGCATTGTATGGGTGTGTGTTACATTAGATTCACTAGTAGGAGTGAGAAAAACATTACGGGGTGGTGCGCATTGTATGGGTGTGTGTTACATTAGATTCACTAGTAGGAGTGAGAAAATAATCACGGGGTGGTGCGCATTGTATGGGTGTGCGTTACATTAGATTCACTACTAGCAGTGAGAAAAACATCACGGGGTGGTGCGCATTGTATGGGTGTGTGTTACATTAGATTCACTAGTAGCAGTGAGAAAAACATCACGGGGTGGTGCGCACTGTATGGGTGTGTGTTACATTACATTCACTAGTAGCAGTGAGAAAAACATCACGGGGTGGTGCGCATTGTACGGGTGTGTGTTATATTAGATTCACTAGTAGCAGTGAGAAAAACATCACGGGGTGGTGGGCATTGTATGGGTGTGTGTTACATTAGATTCACTAGTAGCAGTGAGAAAAACATCACGGGGTGGTGCGCATTGTATGGGTGTGTGTTACATTAGATTCCCTAGTAGCAGTGAGAAAAACATCACGGGGTGGTGCGCATTGTATGGGTGTGTGTTACATTAGATTCACTAGTAGGAGTGAGAAAAACATCACGGGGTGGTGCGCATTGTATGGGTGTGTGTTACATTACATTCACTAGTAGCAGTGAGAAAAACATCACGGGGTGGTGCGCACTGTATGGGTGTGTGTTACATTACATTCACTAGTAGGAGTGAGAAAAACATCACGGGGTGGTGCGCATTGTATGGGTGTGTGTTACATTACATTCACTAGTAGGAGTGAGAAAAACATCACGGGGTGGTGCGCATTGTATGGGTGTGTGTTACATTACATTCACTAGTAGGAGTGAGAAAAACATCACGGGGTGGTGCGCATTGTATGGGTGTGTGTTACATTAGATTCACTAGTAGGAGTGAGAAAAACATTACGGGGTGGTGCGCATTGTATGGGTGTGTGTTACATTAGATTCACTAGTAGGAGTGAGAAAATAATCACGGGGTGGTGCGCATTGTATGGGTGTGCGTTACATTAGATTCACTACTAGCAGTGAGAAAAACATCACGGGGTGGTGCGCATTGTATGGGTGTGTGTTACATTAGATTCACTAGTGGCAGTGAGAAAAACATCACGGGGTGGTGCGCACTGTATGGGTGTGTGTTACATTACATTCACTAGTAGCAGTGAGAAAAACATCACGGGGTGGTTCGCATTGTATGGGTGTGTGTTACATTACATTCACTAGTAGCAGTGAGAAAAACATCACGGGGTGGTGCGCATTGTATGGGTGTGTGTTACATTAGATTCACTAGTAGCAGTGAGAAAAACATCACGGGGTGGTGCGCATTGTATGGGTGTGTGTTACACTATATCCACTAGTAGCAGTGAGAAAAACATCACGGGGTGGTGCGCATTGTATGGGTGTGTGTTACACTAGATTCACTAGTAGCAGTGAGAAAAACATCACGGGGTGGTGCGCATTGTATGGGTGTGTGTTACATTACATTCACTAGTAGCAGTGAGAAAAACATCACGGGGTGGTGCGCATTGTATGGGTGTGTGTTACATTAGATTCACTAGTAGCAGTGAGAAAAACATCACGGGGTGGTGCGCATTGTATGGGTGTGTGTTACATTAGATTCACTAGTAGCAGTGAGAAAAACATCACGGGGTGGTGCGCATTGTATGGGTGTGTGTTACATTAGATTCACTACTAGGAGTGAGAAAAACATAACGGGGTGGTGCGCATTGTATGGGTGTGTGTTACATTAGATTCACTAGTAGCAGTGAGAAAAACATCACGGGGTGGTGCCCATTGTATGGGTGTGTGTTACATTAGATTCACTAGTAGCAGTGAAAAAAAAAACGGGGTGGTGCGCATTGTACGGGTGTGTGTTATATTAGATTCACTAGTAGCAGTGAGAAAAACATCACGGGGTGGTGGGCATTGTATGGGTGTGTGTTACATTAGATTCACTAGTAGCAGTGAGAAAAACATCACGGGGTGGTGCGCATTGTATGGGTGTGTGTTACATTAGATTCACTAGTAGGAGTGAGAAAATCATCACGGGGTGGTGCGCATTGTATGGGTGTGTGTTACATTAGATTCACTAGTAGCAGTGAGAAAAACATCACGGGGTGGTGCGCATTGTATGGGTGTGTGTTACATTAGATTCACTAGTAGCAGTGAGAAAAACATCACGGGGTGGTGCGCATTGTACGGGTGTGTGTTACATTAGATTCCCTAGTAGCAGTGAGAAAAACATCACGGGGTGGTGCGCACTGTATGGGTGTGTGTTACATTACATTCACTAGTAGGAGTGAGAAAAACATCACGGGGTGGTGCGCATTGTATGGGTGTGTGTTACATTACATTCACTAGTAGGAGTGAGAAAAACATCACGGGGTGGTGCGCATTGTATGGGTGTGTGTTACATTACATTCACTAGTAGGAGTGAGAAAAACATCACGGGGTGGTGCGCATTTTATGGGTGTGTGTTACATTAGATTCACTAGTAGGAGTGAGAAAAACATTACGGGGTGGTGCGCATTGTATGGGTGTGTGTTACATTAGATTCACTAGTAGGAGTGAGAAAATAATCACGGGGTGGTGCGCATTGTATGGGTGTGCGTTACATTAGATTCACTACTAGCAGTGAGAAAAACATCACGGGGTGGTGCGCATTGTATGGGTGTGTGTTACATTAGATTCACTAGTAGCAGTGAGAAAAACATCACGGGGTGGTGCGCATTGTATGGGTGTGTGTTACACTGGATTCACTAGCAGCAGTGAGAAACACATCACGGGGTGGTGCGCATTGTATGGGTGTGTGTTACATTACATTCACTAGTAGCAGTGAGAAAAACATCACGGGGTGGTGCGCATTGTATGGGTGTGTGTTACATTAGATTCACTAGTAGCAGTGAGAAAAACATCACGGGGTGGTGCGCATTGTATGGGTGTGTGTTACATTACATTCACTAGTAGCAGTGAGAAAAACATCACGGGGTGGTGCGCATTGTATGGGTGTGTGTTACATTAGATTCACTAGTAGCAGTGAGAAAAACATCACGGGGTGGTGCGCATTGTATGGGTGTGTGTTACATTAGATTCACTAGTAGCAGTGAGAAAAACATCACGGGGTGGTGCGCATTGTATGGGTGTGTGTTACATTACATTCACTAGTAGCAGTGAGAAAAACATCACGGGGTGGTGCGCATTGTATGGGTGTGTGTTACATTAGATTCACTACTAGGAGTGAGAAAAACATCACGGGGTGGTGCGCATTGTATGGGTGTGTGTTACATTAGATTCACTAGTAGCAGTGAGAAAAGCATCACGGGGTGGTGCGCATTGTATGGGTGTGTGTTACATTAGATTCACTAGTAGGAATGAGAAAAGCATCACGGGGTGGTGCGCATTGTATGGGTGTGTGTTACATTAGATTCAATAGTAGCAGTGAGAAAAACATCACGGGGTGGTGCGCATTGTATGGGTGTGTGTTACATTACATTCACTAGTAGCAGTGAGAAAAACATCACGGGGTGGTGCGCATTTTATGGGTGTGTGTTACATTAGATTCACTAGTAGCAGTGAGAAAAACATCACGGGGTGGTGCGCATTGTATGGGTGTGTGTTACATTACATTCACTAGTAGCAGTGAGAAAAACATCACGGGGTGGTGCGCATTGTATGGGTGTGTGTTACATTACATTCACTAGTAGCAGTGAGAAAAGCATCACGGGGTGGTGCGCATTGTATGGGTGTGTGTTACATTAGATTCACTAGTAGCAGTGAGAAAAGCATCACGGGGTGGTGCGCATTGTATGGGTGTGTGTTACATTAGATTCACTAGTAGCAGTGAGAAAAACATCACGGGGTGGTGCGCATTGTATGGGTGTGTGTTACATTAGATTCACTAGTAGCAGTGAGAAAAGCATCACGGGGTGGTGCGCATTGTATGGGTGTGTGTTACATTAGATTCACTAGTAGCAGTGAGAAAAACATCACGGGGTGGTGCGCATTGTATGGGTGTGTGTTACATTAGATTCACTAGTAGCAGTGAGAAAGACATCACGGGGTGGTGCGCATTGTATGGGTGTGTGTTACATTAGATTCACTAGTAGGAGTGAGAAAATCATCACGGGGTGGTGCGCATTGTATGGGTGTGTGTTACATTGGTTCACTAGAAGCAGTGAGAAAAACATCACGGGGTGGTGCGCATTGTATGGGTGTGTGTTACATTGGATTCACTAGTAGCAGTGAGAAAAACATCACGGGGTGGTGCGCATTGTATGGGTGTGTGTTACACTGGATTCACTAGTAGCAGTGAGAAACACATCACGGGGTGGTGCGCATTGTATGGGTGTGTGTTACATTACATTCACTAGTAGGAGTGAGAAAAACATCACGGGGTGGTGCGCATTGTATGGGTGTGTGTTACATTAGATTCACTAGTAGCAGTGAGAAAAACATCACGGGGTGGTGCGCATTGTATGGGTGTGTGTTACATTACATTCACTAGTAGCAGTGAGAAAAACATCACGGGGTGGTGCGCATTGTATGGGTGTCTGTTACATTGGATTCACTAGTAGCAGTGAGAAAAACATCACGGGGTGGTGCGCATTGTATGGGTGTGTGTTACATTACATTCACTAGTAGCAGTGAGAAAAACATCACGGGGTGGTGCGCATTGTATGGGTGTGTGTTACATTAGATTCACTAGTAGCAGTGAGAAAAACATCACGGGGCGGTGCGCATTGTATGGGTGTGTGTTACACTAGATCCACTAGTAGCAGTGAGAAAAACATCACGGGGCGGTGCCCATTGTATGGGTGTGTGTTACATTAGATTCACTATTAGGAGTGAGAAAAACATTACGGGGTGGTGCGCATTGTATGGGTGTGTGTTACATTAGATTCACTAGTAGGAGTGAGAAAATCATCACGGGGTGGTGCGCATTGTATGGGTGTGCGTTACATTAGATTCACTAGTAGCAGTGAGAAAAACATCACGGGGTGGTGCGCATTGTATGGGTGTGTGTTACATTAGATTCACTAGTAGCAGTGAGAAAATCATCACGGGGTGGTGCGCACTGTATGGGTGTGTGTTACATTACATTCACTAGTAGCAGTGAGAAAAACATCACGGGGTGGTGCGCATTGTATGGGTGTGTGTTACATTACATTCACTAGTAGCAGTGAGAAAAACATCACGGGGTGGTGCGCATTGTATGGGTGTGTGTTACATTAGATTCACTAGTAGCAGTGAGAAAAACATCACGGGGTGGTGCGCATTGTATGGGTGTGTGTTACACTAGATCCACTAGTTGCAGTGAGAAAAACATCACGGGGTGGTGCGCATTGTATGGGTGTGTGTTACACTAGATCCACTAGTAGCAGTGAGAAAAACATCACGGGGTTGTGCGTATTGTATGGGTGTGTGTTACACTAGATTCACTAGTAGCAGTGAGAAAAACATCACGGGGTGGTGCGCATTGTATGGGTGTGTGTTACATTAGATTCACTAGTAGCAGTGAGAAAAACATCACGGGGTGGTGCGCATTGTATGGGTGTGTGTTACGTTAGATTCACTAGTAGCAGTGAGAAAAACATCACGGGGTGGTGCGCATTGTATGGGTGTGTGTTACATTAGATTCACTAGTAGGAGTGAGAAAAACATCACGGGGTGGTGCGCATTGTATGGGTGTGTGTTACATTAGATTCACTAGTAGCAGTGAGAAAAACATCACGGGGTGGTGCCCATTGTATGGGTGTGTGTTACATTAGATTCACTAGTAGCAGTGAGAAAAACATCACGGGGTGGTGCGCATTGTATGGGTGTGTGTTACATTAGATTCACTAGTAGCAGTGAGAAAAACATCACGGGGTGGTGCGCATTGTATGGGTGTGTGTTATATTAGATTCACTAGTAGCAGTGAGAAAAACATCACGGGGTGGTGGGCATTGTATGGGTGTGTGTTACATTAGATTCACTAGTAGCAGTGAGAAAAGCATCACGGGGTGGTGCGCATTGTATGGGTGTGTGTTACATTAGATTCACTAGTAGCAGTGAGAAAAACATCACGGGGTGGTGCGCATTGTACGGGTGTGTGTTACATTAGATTCACTAGTAGCAGTGAGAAAAACATCACGGGGTGGTGCGCATTGTATGGGTGTGTGTTACATTAGATTCACTAGTAGCAGTGAGAAAAACATCACGGGGTGGTGCGCATTGTATGGGTGTGTGTTACATTAGATTCACTAGTAGCAGTGAGAAAGACATCACGGGGTGGTGCGCATTGTATGGGTGTGTGTTACATTAGATTCACTAGTAGGAGTGAGAAAATCATCACGGGGTGGTGCGCATTGTATGGGTGTGTGTTACACTGGATTCACTAGTAGCAGTGAGAAACACATCACGGGGTGGTGCGCATTGTATGGGTGTGTGTTACATTACATTCACTAGTAGCAGTGAGAAAAACATCACGGGGTGGTGCGCATTGTATGGGTGTGTGTTACATTAGATTCACTAGTAGCAGTGAGAAAAACATCACGGGGTGGTGCGCATTGTATGGGTGTGTGTTACATTACATTCACTAGTAGCAGTGAGAAAAACATCACGGGGTGGTGCGCATTGTATGGGTGTCTGTTACATTGGATTCACTAGTAGCAGTGAGAAAAACATCACGGGGTGGTGCGCATTGTATGGGTGTGTGTTACATTACATTCACTAGTAGCAGTGAGAAAAACATCACGGGGTGGTGCGCATTGTATGGGTGTGTGTTACATTAGATTCACTAGTAGCAGTGAGAAAAACATCACGGGGCGGTGCGCATTGTATGGGTGTGTGTTACACTAGATCCACTAGTAGCAGTGAGAAAAACATCACGGGGCGGTGCGCATTGTATGGGTGTGTGTTACACTAGATCCACTAGTAGCAGTGAGAAAAACATCACGGGGTGGTGCGCATTGTATGGGTGTGTGTTACACTAGATTCACTAGTAGCAGTGAGAAAAACATCACGGGGTGGTGCGCATTGTATGGGTGTGTGTTACATTAGATTCACTAGTAGCAGTGAGAAAAACATCACGGGGTGGTGCGCATTGTATGG
Organism: Cavia porcellus; assembly: GCF_034190915.1. Taxonomy (NCBI): domain Eukaryota; kingdom Metazoa; phylum Chordata; class Mammalia; order Rodentia; family Caviidae; genus Cavia; species Cavia porcellus. The sequence continues at coordinate 66,914 of NW_026947828.1, forward strand.
GTGTGTGTTACATTAGATTCACTAGTAGCAGTGAGAAAAACATCACGGGGTGGTGCGCATTGTATGGGGGTGTGTTACATTAGATTCACTAGTAGGAGTGAGAAAAACATCACGGGGTGGTGCGCATTGTATGGGTGTGTGTTACATTAGATTCACTAGTAGCAGTGAGAAAAACATCACGGGGTGGTGCCCATTGTATGGGTGTGTGTTACATTAGATTCACTAGTAGCAGTGAGAAAAACATCACGGGGTGGTGCGCATTGTACGGGTGTGTGTTACATTAGATTCACTAGTAGCAGTGAGAAAAACATCACGGGGTGGTGCGCATTGTACGGGTGTGTGTTATATTAGATTCACTAGTAGCAGTGAGAAAAACATCACGGGGTGGTGGGCATTGTATGGGTGTGTGTTACATTAGATTCACTAGTAGCAGTGAGAAAAACATCACGGGGTGGTGCGCATTGTATGGGTGTGTGTTACATTAGATTCCCTAGTAGCAGTGAGAAAAACATCACGGGGTGGTGCGCATTGTATGGGTGTGTGTTACATTAGATTCACTAGTAGGAGTGAGAAAAACATCACGGGGTGGTGCGCATTGTATGGGTGTGTGTTACATTACATTCACTAGTAGCAGTGAGAAAAACATCACGGGGTGGTGCGCACTGTATGGGTGTGTGTTACATTACATTCACTAGTAGGAGTGAGAAAAACATCACGGGGTGGTGCGCATTGTATGGGTGTGTGTTACATTACATTCACTAGTAGGAGTGAGAAAAACATCACGGGGTGGTGCGCATTGTATGGGTGTGTGTTACATTACATTCACTAGTAGGAGTGAGAAAAACATCACGGGGTGGTGCGCATTGTATGGGTGTGTGTTACATTAGATTCACTAGTAGGAGTGAGAAATACATTACGGGGTGGTGCGCATTGTATGGGTGTGTGTTACATTAGATTCACTAGTAGGAGTGAGAAAATAATCACGGGGTGGTGCGCATTGTATGGGTGTGCGTTACATTAGATTCACTACTAGCAGTGAGAAAAACATCACGGGGTGGTGCGCATTGTATGGGTGTGTGTTACATTAGATTCACTAGTAGCAGTGAGAAAAACATCACGGGGTGGTGCGCACTGTATGGGTGTGTGTTACATTACATTCACTAGTAGCAGTGAGAAAAACATCACGGGGTGGTTCGCATTGTATGGGTGTGTGTTACATTACATTCACTAGTAGCAGTGAGAAAAACATCACGGGGTGGTGCGCATTGTATGGGTGTGTGTTACATTAGATTCACTAGTAGCAGTGAGAAAAACATCACGGGGTGGTGCGCATTGTATGGGTGTGTGTTACACTATATCCACTAGTAGCAGTGAGAAAAACATCACGGGGTGGTGCGCATTGTATGGGTGTGTGTTACACTAGATTCACTAGTAGCAGTGAGAAAAACATCACGGGGTGGTGCGTATTGTATGGGTGTGTGTTACATTAGATTCACTAGTAGCAGTGAGAAAAACATCACGGGGTGGTGCGCATTGTATGGGTGTGTGTTACATTAGATTCACTAGTAGCAGTGAGAAAAACATCACGGGGTGGTGCGCATTGTATGGGTGTGTGTTACATTAGATTCACTACTAGGAGTGAGAAAAACATAACGGGGTGGTGCGCATTGTATGGGTGTGTGTTACATTAGATTCACTAGTAGCAGTGAGAAAAACATCACGGGGTGGTGCCCATTGTATGGGTGTGTGTTACATTAGATTCACTAGTAGCAGTGAAAAAAAAAAACGGGGTGGTGCGCATTGTACGGGTGTGTGTTATATTAGATTCACTAGTAGCAGTGAGAAAAACATCACGGGGTGGTGGGCATTGTATGGGTGTGTGTTACATTAGATTCACTAGTAGCAGTGAGAAAAACATCACGGGGTGGTGCGCATTGTATGGGTGTGTGTTACATTAGATTCACTAGTAGGAGTGAGAAAATCATCACGGGGTGGTGCGCATTGTATGGGTGTGTGTTACATTAGATTCACTAGTAGCAGTGAGAAAAACATCACGGGGTGGTGCGCACTGTATGGGTGTGTGTTACATTACATTCACTAGTAGGAGTGAGAAAAACATCACGGGGTGGTGCGCATTGTATGGGTGTGTGTTACATTACATTCACTAGTAGGAGTGAGAAAAACATCACGGGGTGGTGCGCATTGTATGGGTGTGTGTTACATTACATTCACTAGTAGGAGTGAGAAAAACATCACGGGGTGGTGCGCATTGTATGGGTGTGTGTTACATTAGATTCACTAGTAGGAGTGAGAAATACATTACGGGGTGGTGCGCATTGTATGGGTGTGTGTTACATTAGATTCACTAGTAGGAGTGAGAAAATAATCACGGGGTGGTGCGCATTGTATGGGTGTGCGTTACATTAGATTCACTACTAGCAGTGAGAAAAACATCACGGGGTGGTGCGCATTGTATGGGTGTGTGTTACATTAGATTCACTAGTAGCAGTGAGAAAAACATCACGGGGTGGTGCGCACTGTATGGGTGTGTGTTACATTACATTCACTAGTAGCAGTGAGAAAAACATCACGGGGTGGTTCGCATTGTATGGGTGTGTGTTACATTACATTCACTAGTAGCAGTGAGAAAAACATCACGGGGTGGTGCGCATTGTATGGGTGTGTGTTACATTAGATTCACTAGTAGCAGTGAGAAAAACATCACGGGGTGGTGCGCATTGTATGGGTGTGTGTTACACTATATCCACTAGTAGCAGTGAGAAAAACATCACGGGGTGGTGCGCATTGTATGGGTGTGTGTTACACTAGATTCACTAGTAGCAGTGAGAAAAACATCACGGGGTGGTGCGTATTGTATGGGTGTGTGTTACATTAGATTCACTAGTAGCAGTGAGAAAAACATCACGGGGTGGTGCGCATTGTATGGGTGTGTGTTACATTAGATTCACTAGTAGCAGTGAGAAAAACATCACGGGGTGGTGCGCATTGTATGGGTGTGTGTTACATTAGATTCACTACTAGGAGTGAGAAAAACATAACGGGGTGGTGCGCATTGTATGGGTGTGTGTTACATTAGATTCACTAGTAGCAGTGAGAAAAACATCACGGGGTGGTGCCCATTGTATGGGTGTGTGTTACATTAGATTCACTAGTAGCAGTGAAAAAAAAAAAACGGGGTGGTGCGCATTGTACGGGTGTGTGTTATATTAGATTCACTAGTAGCAGTGAGAAAAACATCACGGGGTGGTGGGCATTGTATGGGTGTGTGTTACATTAGATTCACTAGTAGCAGTGAGAAAAACATCACGGGGTGGTGCGCATTGTATGGGTGTGTGTTACATTAGATTCACTAGTAGGAGTGAGAAAATCATCACGGGGTGGTGCGCATTGTATGGGTGTGTGTTACATTAGATTCACTAGTAGCAGTGAGAAAAACATCACGGGGTGGTGCGCATTGTATGGGTGTGTGTTACATTAGATTCACTAGTAGCAGTGAGAAAAACATCACGGGGTGGTGCGCATTGTACGGGTGTGTGTTACATTAGATTCCCTAGTAGCAGTGAGAAAAACATCACGGGGTGGTGCGCATTTTATGGGTGTGTGTTACATTAGATTCACTAGTAGGAGTGAGAAAAACATCACGGGGTGGTGCGCATTGTATGGGTGTGTGTTACATTACATTCACTAGTAGCAGTGAGAAAAACATCACGGGGTGGTGCGCACTGTATGGGTGTGTGTTACATTACATTCACTAGTAGGAGTGAGAAAAACATCACGGGGTGGTGCGCATTGTATGGGTGTGTGTTACATTACATTCACTAGTAGGAGTGAGAAAAACATCACGGGGTGGTGCGCATTGTATGGGTGTGTGTTACATTACATTCACTAGTAGGAGTGAGAAAAACATCACGGGGTGGTGCGCATTGTATGGGTGTGTGTTACATTAGATTCACTAGTAGGAGTGAGAAAAACATTACGGGGTGGTGCGCATTGTATGGGTGTGTGTTACATTAGATTCACTAGTAGGAGTGAGAAAATAATCACGGGGTGGTGCGCATTGTATGGGTGTGCGTTACATTAGATTCACTACTAGCAGTGAGAAAAACATCACGGGGTGGTGCGCATTGTATGGGTGTGTGTTACATTAGATTCACTAGTAGCAGTGAGAAAAACATCACGGGGTGGTGCGCATTGTATGGGTGTGTGTTACACTGGATTCACTAGCAGCAGTGAGAAACACATCACGGGGTGGTGCGCATTGTATGGGTGTGTGTTACATTACATTCACTAGTAGCAGTGAGAAAAACATCACGGGGTGGTGCGCATTGTATGGGTGTGTGTTACATTAGATTCACTAGTAGCAGTGAGAAAAACATCACGGGGTGGTGCGCATTGTATGGGTGTGTGTTACATTACATTCACTAGTAGCAGTGAGAAAAACATCACGGGGTGGTGCGCATTGTATGGGTGTGTGTTACATTAGATTCACTAGTAGCAGTGAGAAAAACATCACGGGGTGGTGCGCATTGTATGGGTGTGTGTTACATTACATTCACTAGTAGCAGTGAGAAAAACATCACGGGGTGGTGCGCATTTTATGGGTGTGTGTTACATTAGATTCACTAGTAGCAGTGAGAAAAACATCACGGGGTGGTGCGCATTGTATGGGTGTGTGTTACATTAGATTCACTAGTAGGAATGAGAAAAGCATCACGGGGTGGTGCGCATTGTATGGGTGTGTGTTACATTAGATTCAATAGTAGCAGCGAGAAAAACATCACGGGGTGGTGCGCATTGTATGGGTGTGTGTTACATTACATTCACTAGTAGCAGTGAGAAAAACATCACGGGGTGGTGCGCATTTTATGGGTGTGTGTTACATTACATTCACTAGTAGCAGTGAGAAAAACATCACGGGGTGGTGCGCATTGTATGGGTGTGTGTTACATTAGATTCACTAGTAGCAGTGAGAAAAACATCACGGGGTGGTGCGCATTGTATGGGTGTGTGTTACATTAGATTCACTAGTAGCAGTGAGAAAAACATCACGGGGTGGTGCGCATTGTATGGGTGTGTGTTACATTAGATTCACTAGTAGCAGTGAGAAAAACATCACGGGGTGGTGCGCATTGTATGGGTGTGTGTTACATTAGATTCACTAGTAGCAGTGAGAAAAACATCACGGGGTGGTGCGCATTGTTTGGGTGTGTGTTACATTAGATTCACTAGTAGCAGTGAGAAAAACATCACGGGGTGGTGCGCATTGTATGGGTGTGTGTTACATTAGATTCACTAGTAGCAGTGAGAAAAACATCACGGGGTGGTGGGCATTGTATGGGTGTGTGTTACATTAGATTCACTAGTAGCAGTGAGAAAAGCATCACGGGGTGGTGCGCATTGTATGGGTGTGTGTTACATTAGATTCACTAGTAGCAGTGAGAAAAACATCACGGGGTGGTGCGCATTGTATGGGTGTGTGTTACATTAGATTCACTAGTAGGAATGAGAAAAGCATCACGGGGTGGTGCGCATTGTATGGGTGTGTGTTACATTAGATTCATTAGTAGCAGTGAGAAAAACATCACGGGGTGGTGCGCATTGTATGGGTGTGTGTTACATTACATTCACTAGTAGCAGTGAGAAAAACATCACGGGGTGGTGCGCATTTTATGGGTGTGTGTTACATTACATTCACTAGTAGCAGTGAGAAAAACATCACGGGGTGGTGCGCATTGTATGGGTGTGTGTTACATTAGATTCACTAGTAGCAGTGAGAAAAACATCACGGGGTGGTGCGCATTGTATGGGTGTGTGTTACATTAGATTCACTAGTAGGAGTGAGAAAAACATTACGGGGTGGTGCGCATTGTATGGGTGTGTGTTACATTAGATTCACTAGTAGGAGTGAGAAAATAATCACGGGGTGGTGTGCATTGTATGGGTGTGCGTTACATTAGATTCACTACTAGCAGTGAGAAAAACATCACGGGGTGGTGCGCATTGTATGGGTGTGTGTTACATTAGATTCACTAGTAGCAGTGAGAAAAACATCACGGGGTGGTGCGCACTGTATGGGTGTGTGTTACATTACATTCACTAGTAGCAGTGAGAAAAACATCACGGGGTGGTTCGCATTGTATGGGTGTGTGTTACATTACATTCACTAGTAGCAGTGAGAAAAACATCACGGGGTGGTGCGCATTGTATGGGTGTGTGTTACATTAGATTCACTAGTAGCAGTGAGAAAAACATCACGGGGTGGTGCGCATTGTATGGGTGTGTGTTACACTATATCCACTAGTAGCAGTGAGAAAAACATCACGGGGTGGTGCGCATTGTATGGGTGTGTGTTACACTAGATTCACTAGTAGCAGTGAGAAAAACATCACGGGGTGGTGCGTATTGTATGGGTGTGTGTTACATTAGATTCACTAGTAGCAGTGAGAAAAACATCACGGGGTGGTGCGCATTGTATGGGTGTGTGTTACATTAGATTCACTAGTAGCAGTGAGAAAAACATCACGGGGTGGTGCGCATTGTATGGGTGTGTGTTACATTAGATTCACTAGTAGCAGTGAGAAAAACATCACGGGGTGGTGCGCATTGTATGGGTGTGTGTTACATTAGATTCACTACTAGGAGTGAGAAAAACATAACGGGGTGGTGCGCATTGTATGGGTGTGTGTTACATTAGATTCACTAGTAGCAGTGAGAAAAACATCACGGGGTGGTGCCCATTGTATGGGTGTGTGTTACATTAGATTCACTAGTAGCAGTGAGAAAAACATCACGGGGTGGTGCGCATTGTACGGGTGTGTGTTATATTAGATTCACTAGTAGCAGTGAGAAAAACATCACGGGGTGGTGGGCATTGTATGGGTGTGTGTTACATTAGATTCACTAGTAGCAGTGAGAAAAACATCACGGGGTGGTGCGCATTGTATGGGTGTGTGTTACATTAGATTCACTAGTAGCAGTGAGAAAAACATCACGGGGTGGTGGGCATTGTATGGGTGTGTGTTACATTAGATTCACTAGTAGCAGTGAGAAAAACATCACGGGGTGGTGCGCATTGTATGGGTGTGTGTTACATTAGATTCACTAGTAGCAGTGAGAAAAACATCACGGGGTGGTGCGCATTGTACGGGTGTGTGTTACATTAGATTCCCTAGTAGCAGTGAGAAAAACATCACGGGGTGGTGCGCATTGTATGGGTGTGTGTTACATTAGATTCACTAGTAGGAGTGAGAAAAACATCACGGGGTGGTGCGCATTGTATGGGTGTGTGTTACATTACATTCACTAGTAGCAGTGAGAAAAACATCACGGGGTGGTGCGCACTGTATGGGTGTGTGTTACATTACATTCACTAGTAGGAGTGAGAAAAACATCACGGGGTGGTGCGCATTGTATGGGTGTGTGTTACATTACATTCACTAGTAGGAGTGAGAAAAACATCACGGGGTGGTGCGCATTGTATGGGTGTGTGTTACATTACATTCACTAGTAGGAGTGAGAAAAACATCACGGGGTGGTGCGCATTGTATGGGTGTGTGTTACATTAGATTCACTAGTAGGAGTGAGAAAAACATTACGGGGTGGTGCGCATTGTATGGGTGTGTGTTACATTAGATTCACTAGTAGGAGTGAGAAAATAATCACGGGGTGGTGCGCATTGTATGGGTGTGCGTTACATTAGATTCACTACTAGCAGTGAGAAAAACATCACGGGGTGGTGCGCATTGTATGGGTGTGTGTTACATTAGATTCACTAGTAGCAGTGAGAAAAACATCACGGGGTGGTGCGCATTGTATGGGTGTGTGTTACACTGGATTCACTAGTAGCAGTGAGAAACACATCACGGGGTGGTGCGCATTGTATGGGTGTGTGTTACATTACATTCACTAGTAGCAGTGAGAAAAACATCACGGGGTGGTGCGCATTGTATGGGTGTGTGTTACATTAGATTCACTAGTAGCAGTGAGAAAAACATCACGGGGTGGTGCGCATTGTATGGGTGTGTGTTACATTACATTCACTAGTAGCAGTGAGAAAAACATCACGGGGTGGTGCGCATTGTATGGGTGTGTGTTACATTAGATTCACTAGTAGCAGTGAGAAAAACATCACGGGGTGGTGCGCATTGTATGGGTGTGTGTTACATTAGATTCACTAGTAGCAGTGAGAAAAACATCACGGGGTGGTGCGCATTGTATGGGTGTGTGTTACATTAGATTCACTAGTAGCAGTGAGAAAAACATCACGGGGTGGTGCGCATTGTATGGGTGTGTGTTACATTAGATTCACTACTAGGAGTGAGAAAAACATCACGGGGTGGTGCGCATTGTATGGGTGTGTGTTACATTAGATTCACTAGTAGCAGTGAGAAAAGCATCACGGGGTGGTGCGCATTGTATGGGTGTGTGTTACATTAGATTCACTAGTAGGAATGAGAAAAGCATCACGGGGTGGTGCGCATTGTATGGGTGTGTGTTACATTAGATTCAATAGTAGCAGTGAGAAAAACATCACGGGGTGGTGCGCATTGTATGGGTGTGTGTTACATTACATTCACTAGTAGCAGTGAGAAAAACATCACGGGGTGGTGCGCATTTTATGGGTGTGTGTTACATTAGATTCACTAGTAGCAGTGAGAAAAACATCACGGGGTGGTGCGCATTGTATGGGTGTGTGTTACATTAGATTCACTAGTAGGAATGAGAAAAGCATCACGGGGTGGTGCGCATTGTATGGGTGTGTGTTACATTAGATTCAATAGTAGCAGTGAGAAAAACATCACGGGGTGGTGCGCATTGTATGGGTGTGTGTTACATTACATTCACTAGTAGCAGTGAGAAAACCATCACGGGGTGGTGCGCATTTTATGGGTGTGTGTTACATTACATTCACTAGTAGCAGTGAGAAATACATCACGGGGTGGTGCGCATTGTATGGGTGTGTGTTACATTAGATTCACTAGTAGCAGTGAGAAAAACATCACGGGGTGGTGCGCATTGTATGGGTGTGTGTTACATTAGATTCACTAGTAGCAGTGAGAAAAACATCACGGGGTGGTGCGCATTGTATGGGTGTGTGTTACATTAGATTCACTAGTAGCAGTGAGAAAAACATCACGGGGTGGTGCGCATTGTATGGGTGTGTGTTACATTAGATTCACTAGTAGCAGTGAGAAAAACATCACGGGGTGGTGCGCATTGTATGGGTGTGTGTTACATTAGATTCACTAGTAGCAGTGAGAAAAACATCACGGGGTGGTGTGCATTGTATGGGTGTGTGTTACATTAGATTCACTAGTAGCAGTGAGAAAAACATCACGGGGTGGTGGGCATTGTATGGGTGTGTGTTACATTAGATTCACTAGTAGCAGTGAGAAAAGCATCACGGGGTGGTGCGCATTGTATGGGTGTGTGTTACATTAGATTCACTAGTAGCAGTGAGAAAAACATCACGGGGTGGTGCGCATTGTATGGGTGTGTGTTACATTAGATTCACTAGTAGGAATGAGAAAAGCATCACGGGGTGGTGCGCATTGTATGGGTGTGTGTTACATTAGATTCATTAGTAGCAGTGAGAAAAACATCACGGGGTGGTGCGCATTGTATGGGTGTGTGTTACATTACATTCACTAGTAGCAGTGAGAAAAACATCACGGGGTGGTGCGCATTTTATGGGTGTGTGTTACATTACATTCACTAGTAGCAGTGAGAAAAACATCACGGGGTGGTGCGCATTGTATGGGTGTGTGTTACATTAGATTCACTAGTAGCAGTGAGAAAAACATCACGGGGTGGTGCGCATTGTATGGGTGTGTGTTACATTGGATTCACTAGTAGCAGTGAGAAAAACATCACGGGGTGGTGTGCATTGTATGGGTGTGTGTTACACTGGATTCACTAGTAGCAGTGAGAAACACATCACGGGGTGGTGCGCATTGTATGGGTGTGTGTTTCACTGGATTCACTAGTAGCAGTGAGAAACACATCACGGGGTGGTGCGCATTGTATGGGTGTGTGTTACATTACATTCACTAGTAGCAGTGAGAAAAACATCACGGGGTGGTGCGCATTGTATGGGTGTGTGTTACATTAGATTCACTAGTAGCAGTGAGAAAAACATCACGGGGTGGTGCGCATTGTATGGGTGTGTGTTACATTAGATTCACTAGTAGCAGTGAGAAAAACATCACGGGGTGGTGCGCATTGTATGGGTGTGTGTTACATTAGATTCACTAGTAGCAGTGAGAAAAACATCACGGGGTGGTGGGCATTGTATGGGTGTGTGTTACATTAGATTCACTAGTAGCAGTGAGAAAAACATCACGGGGTGGTGCGCATTGTATGGGTGTGTGTTACATTAGATTCACTAGTAGCAGTGAGAAAAACATCACGGGGTGGTGCGCATTGTATGGGTGTGTGTTACATTAGATTCACTAGTAGCAGTGAGAAAAACATCACGGGGTGGTGCGCATTGTATGGGTGTGTGTTACATTAGATTCACTAGTAGCAGTGAGAAAGACATCACGGGGTGGTGCGCATTGTATGGGTGTGTGTTACATTAGATTCACTAGTAGGAGTGAGAAAATCATCACGGGGTGGTGCGCATTGTATGGGTGTGTGTTACATTGGTTCACTAGAAGCAGTGAGAAAAACATCACGGGGTGGTGCGCATTGTATGGGTGTGTGTTACATTGGATTCACTAGTAGCAGTGAGAAAAACATCACGGGGTGGTGCGCATTGTATGGGTGTGTGTTACACTGGATTCACTAGTAGCAGTGAGAAACACATCACGGGGTGGTGCGCATTGTATGGGTGTGTGTGACATTACATTCACTAGTAGCAGTGAGAAAAACATCACGGGGTGGTGCGCATTGTATGGGTGTGTGTTACATTAGATTCACTAGTAGCAGTGAGAAAAACATCACGGGGTGGTGCGCATTGTATGGGTGTGTGTTACATTACATTCACTAGTAGCAGTGAGAAAAACATCACGGGGTGGTGCGCATTGTAAGGGTGTGTGTTACATTAGATTCACTAGTAGCAGTGAGAAAAACATCACGGGGTGGTGCGCATTGTATGGGTGTGTGTTACATTAGATTCACTAGTAGCAGTGAGAAAAACATCACGGGGTGGTGCGCATTGTATGGGTGTGTGTTACATTACATTCACTAGTAGCAGTGAGAAAAACATCACGGGGTGGTGCGCATTGTATGGGTGTGTGTTACATTAGATTCACTACTAGGAGTGAGAAAAACATCACGGGGTTGTGCGCATTGTATGGGTGTGTGTTACACTAGATTCACTAGTAGCAGTGAGAAAAGCATCACGGGGTGGTGCGCATTGTATGGGTGTGTGTTACATTAGATTCACTAGTAGGAATGAGAAAAGCATCACGGGGTGGTGCGCATTGTATGGGTGTGTGTTACATTAGATTCAATAGTAGCAGTGAGAAAAACATCACGGGGTGGTGCGCATTGTATGGGTGTGTGTTACATTACATTCACTAGTAGCAGTGAGAAAAACATCACGGGGTGGTGCGCATTTTATGGGTGTGTGTTACATTAGATTCACTAGTAGCAGTGAGAAAAACATCACGGGGTGGTGCGCATTGTATGGGTGTGTGTTACATTAGATTCACTAGTAGGAATGAGAAAAGCATCACGGGGTGGTGCGCATTGTATGGGTGTGTGTTACATTAGATTCAATAGTAGCAGTGAGAAAAACATCACGGGGTGGTGCGCATTGTATGGGTGTGTGTTACATTACATTCACTAGTAGCAGTGAGAAAAACATCACGGGGTGGTGCGCATTTTATGGGTGTGTGTTACATTACATTCACTAGTAGCAGTGAGAAAAACATCACGGGGTGGTGCGCATTGTATGGGTGTGTGTTACATTAGATTCACTAGTAGCAGTGAGAAAAACATCACGGGGTGGTGCGCATTGTATGGGTGTGTGTTACATTAGATTCACTAGTAGCAGTGAGAAAAACATCACGGGGTGGTGCGCATTGTATGGGTGTGTGTTACATTAGATTCACTAGTAGCAGTGAGAAAAACATCACGGGGTGGTGCGCATTGTATGGGTGTGTGTTACATTAGATTCACTAGTAGCAGTGAGAAAAACATCACGGGGTGGTGCCCATTGTATGGGTGTGTGTTACATTAGATTCACTAGTAGCAGTGAGAAAAACATCACGGGGTGGTGCGCATTGTATGGGTGTGTGTTACATTAGATTCACTAGTAGCAGTGAGAAAGACATCACGGGGTGGTGCGCATTGTATGGGTGTGTGTTACATTAGATTCACTAGTAGGAGTGGGAAAATCATCACGGGGTGGTGCGCATTGTATGGGTGTGTGTTACATTGGTTCACTAGAAGCAGTGAGAAAAACATCACGGGGTGGTGCGCATTGTATGGGTGTGTGTTACATTGGATTCACTAGTAGCAGTGAGAAAAACATCACGGGGTGGTGCGCATTGTATGGGTGTGTGTTACACTGGATTCACTAGTAGCAGTGAGAAACACATCACGGGGTGGTGCGCATTGTATGGGTGTGTGTTACATTACATTCACTAGAAGCAGTGAGAAAAACATCACGGGGTGGTGCGCATCGTATGGGTGTGTGTTACATTAGATTCACTAGTAGCAGTGAGAAAAACATCACGGGGTGGTGCGCATTGTATGGGTGTGTGTTACATTAGATTCACTAGTAGCAGTGAGAAAAACATCACGGGGTGGTGCGCATTGTATGGGTGTGTGTTACATTAGATTCACTACTAGGAGTGAGAAAAACATCACGGGGTGGTGCGCATTGTATGGGTGTGTGTTACATTAGATTCACTACTAGGAGTGAGAAAAACATCACGGGGTGGTGCGCATTGTATGGGTGTGTGTTACATTAGATTCACTAGTAGCAGTGAGAAAAACATCACGGGGTGGTGCCCATTGTATGGGTGTGTGTTACATTAGATTCACTAGTAGCAGTGAGAAAAACATCACGGGGTGGTGCGCATTGTATGGGTGTGTGTTACATTAGATTCACTAGTAGCAGTGAGAAAAACATCACGGGGTGGTGGGCATTGTATGGGTGTGTGTTACATTAGATTCACTAGTAGCAGTGAGAAAAGCATCACGGGGTGGTGCGCATTGTATGGGTGTGTGTTACATTAGATTCACTAGTAGCAGTGAGAAAAACATCACGGGGTGGTGCGCATTGTATGGGTGTGTGTTACATTAGATTCACTAGTAGCAGTGAGAAAAACATCACGGGGTGGTGCCCATTGTATGGGTGTGTGTTACATTAGATTCACTAGTAGCAGTGAGAAAAACATCACGGGGTGGTGCGCATTGTATGGGTGTGTGTTATATTAGATTCACTAGTAGCAGTGAGAAAAACATCACGGGGTGGTGGGCATTGTATGGGTGTGTGTTACATTAGATTCACTAGTAGCAGTGAGAAAAGCATCACGGGGTGGTGCGCATTGTATGGGTGTGTGTTACATTAGATTCACTAGTAGGAATGAGAAAAGCATCACGGGGTGGTGCGCATTGTATGGGTGTGTGTTACATTAGATTCAATAGTAGCAGTGAGAAAAACATCACGGGGTGGTGCGCATTGTATGGGTGTGTGTTACATTACATTCACTAGTAGCAGTGAGAAAAACATCACGGGGTGGTGCGCATTTTATGGGTGTGTGTTACATTAGATTCACTAGTAGCAGTGAGAAAGACATCACGGGGTGGTGCGCATTGTATGGGTGTGTGTTACATTAGATTCACTAGTAGGAGTGGGAAAATCATCACGGGGTGGTGCGCATTGTATGGGTGTGTGTTACATTGGTTCACTAGAAGCAGTGAGAAAAACATCACGGGGTGGTGCGCATTGTATGGGTGTGTGTTACATTGGATTCACTAGTAGCAGTGAGAAAAACATCACGGGGTGGTGCGCATTGTATGGGTGTGTGTTACACTGGATTCACTAGTAGCAGTGAGAAACACATCACGGGGTGGTGCGCATTGTATGGGTGTGTGTTACATTACATTCACTAGAAGCAGTGAGAAAAACATCACGGGGTGGTGCGCATCGTATGGGTGTGTGTTACATTAGATTCACTAGTAGCAGTGAGAAAAACATCACGGGGTGGTGCGCATTGTATGGGTGTGTGTTACATTACATTCACTAGTAGCAGTGAGAAAAACATCACGGGGTGGTGCGCATTGTATGGGTGTGTGTTACATTAGATTCACTAGTAGCAGTGAGCAAAACATCACGGGGTGGTGCGCATTGTATGGGTGTGTGTTACATTAGATTCACTAGTAGCAGTGAGAAAAACATCACGGGGTGGTGCGCATTGTATGGGTGTGTGTTACATTAGATTCACTAGTAGCAGTGAGAAAAACATCACGGGGTGGTGCGCATTGTATGGGTGTGTGTTACATTAGATTCACTAGTAGCAGTGAGAAAAGCATCACGGGGTGGTGCGCATTGTATGGGTGTGTGTTACATTAGATTCACTAGTAGCAGTGAGAAAAACATCACGGGGTGGTGCGCATTGTATGGGTGTGTGTTACATTAGATTCACTAGTAGGAATGAGAAAAGCATCACGGGGTGGTGCGCATTGTATGGGTGTGTGTTACATTAGATTCACTAGTAGCAGTGAGAAAAACATCACGGGGTGGTGCGCATTGTATGGGTGTGTGTTACATTACATTCACTAGTAGCAGTGAGAAAAACATCACGTGGTGGTGGGCATTGTATGGGTGTGTGTTACATTAGATTCACTAGTAGCAGTGAGAAAAGCATCACAGGGTGGTGCGCATTGTATGGGTGTGTGTTACATTAGATTCACTAGTAGCAGTGAGAAAAACATCACGGGGTGGTGCGCATTATATGGGTGTGTGTTACATTAGATTCACTAGTAGGAATGAGAAAAGCATCACGGGGTGGTGCGCATTGTATGGGTGTGTGTTACATTAGATTCACTAGTAGCAGTGAGAAAAACATCACGGGGTGGTGCGCATTGTATGGGTGTGTGTTACATTACATTCACTAGTAGCAGTGAGAAAAACATCACGGGGTGGTGCGCATTGTATGGGTGTGTGTTACATTAGATTCACTAGTAGCAGTGAGAAAAACATCACGGGGTGGTGCGCATTGTATGGGTGTGTGTTACATTAGATTCACTAGTAGCAGTGAGAAAAACATCACGGGGTGGTGCCCATTGTATGGGTGTGTGTTACATTAGATTCACTAGTAGCAGTGAGAAAAACATCACGGGGTGGTGCGCATTGTATGGGTGTTTGTTACATTAGATTCACTACTAGGAGTGAGAAAAACATCACGGGGTGGTGCGCATTGTATGGGTGTGTGTTACATTAGATTCACTACTAGGAGTGAGAAAAACATCACGGGGTGGTGCGCATTGTATGGGTGTGTGTTACATTAGATTCACTAGTAGCAGTGAGAAAAACATCAC
The DNA here is from genome assembly GCF_034190915.1 of Cavia porcellus. Lineage (NCBI taxonomy): Eukaryota > Metazoa > Chordata > Mammalia > Rodentia > Caviidae > Cavia > Cavia porcellus. Next base: position 82,433 of record NW_026947828.1, read on the forward strand.
GGGGTGGTGCCCATTGTATGGGTGTGTGTTACATTAGATTCACTAGTAGCAGTGAGAAAAACATCACGGGGTGGTGCGCATTGTATGGGTGTGTGTTACATTAGATTCACTAGTAGCAGTGAGAAAAACATCACGGGGTGGTGGGCATTGTATGGGTGTGTGTTACATTAGATTCACTAGTAGCAGTGAGAAAAGCATCACGGGGTGGTGGGCATTGTATGGGTGTGTGTTACATTAGATTCACTAGTAGCAGTGAGAAAAACATCACGGGGTGGTGCGCATTGTATGGGTGTGTGTTACATTAGATTCACTAGTAGCAGTGAGAAAAACATCACGGGGTGGTTCGCATTGTATGGGTGTGTGTTACATTAGCTTCACTAGTAGCAGTGAGAAAAACATCACGGGGTGGTGCCCATTGTATGGGTGTGTGTTACATTAGATTCACTAGTAGCAGTGAGAAAAACATCACGGGGTGGTGCGCATTGTATGGGTGTGTATTATATTAGATTCACTAGTAGCAGTGAGAAAAACATCACGGGGTGGTGGGCATTGTATGGGTGTGTGTTACATTAGATTCACTAGTAGCAGTGAGAAAAGCATCACGGGGTGGTGCGCATTGTATGGGTGTGTGTTACATTAGATTCACTAGTAGGAATGAGAAAAGCATCACGGGGTGGTGCACATTGTATGGGTGTGTGTTACATTAGATTCAATAGTAGCAGTGAGAAAAACATCACGGGGTGGTGCGCATTGTATGGGTGTGTGTTACATTACATTCACTAGTAGCAGTGAGAAAAACATCACGGGGTGGTGCGCATTTTATGGGTGTGTGTTACATTACATTCACTAGTAGCAGTGAGAAAAACATCACGGGGTGGTGCGCATTGTATGGGTGTGTGTTACATTAGATTCACTAGTAGGAATGAGAAAAGCATCACGGGGTGGTGCGCATTGTATGGGTGTGTGTTACATTAGATTCAATAGTAGCAGTGAGAAAAACATCACGGGGTGGTGCGCATTGTATGGGTGTGTGTTACATTAGATTCACTAGTAGCAGTGAGAAAAACATCACGGGGTGGTGGGCATTGTATGGGTGTGTGTTACATTAGATTCACTAGTAGCAGTGAGAAAAGCATCACGGGGTGGTGCGCATTGTATGGGTGTGTGTTACATTAGATTCACTAGTAGCAGTGAGAAAAACATCACGGGGTGGTGCGCATTGTATGGGTGTGTGTTACATTAGATTCACTAGTAGCAGTGAGAAAAACATCACGGGGTGGTGCCCATTGTATGGGTGTGTGTTACATTAGATTCACTAGTAGCAGTGAGAAAAACATCACGGGGTGGTGCGCATTGTATGGGTGTGTGTTATATTAGATTCACTAGTAGCAGTGAGAAAAACATCACGGGGTGGTGGGCATTGTATGGGTGTGTGTTACATTAGATTCCCTAGTAGCAGTGAGAAAAGCATCACGGGGTGGTGCGCATTGTATGGGTGTGTGTTACATTAGATTCACTAGTAGGAATGAGAAAAGCATCACGGGGTGGTGCGCATTGTATGGGTGTGTGTTACATTAGATTCAATAGTAGCAGTGAGAAAAACATCACGGGGTGGTGCGCATTGTATGGGTGTGTGTTACATTACATTCACTAGTAGCAGTGAGAAAAACATCACGGGGTGGTGCGCATTTTATGGGTGTGTGTTACATTAGATTCACTAGTAGCAGTGAGAAAGACATCACGGGGTGGTGCGCATTGTATGGGTGTGTGTTACATTAGATTCACTAGTAGGAGTGGGAAAATCATCACGGGGTGGTGCGCATTGTATGGGTGTGTGTTACATTGGTTCACTAGAAGCAGTGAGAAAAACATCACGGGGTGGTGCGCATTGTATGGGTGTGTGTTACATTGGATTCACTAGTAGCAGTGAGAAAAACATCACGGGGTGGTGCGCATTGTATGGGTGTGTGTTACACTGGATTCACTAGTAGCAGTGAGAAACACATCACGGGGTGGTGCGCATTGTATGGGTGTGTGTTACATTACATTCACTAGAAGCAGTGAGAAAAACATCACGGGGTGGTGCGCATCGTATGGGTGTGTGTTACATTAGATTCACTAGTAGCAGTGAGAAAAACATCACGGGGTGGTGCGCATTGTATGGGTGTGTGTTACATTACATTCACTAGTAGCAGTGAGAAAAACATCACGGGGTGGTGCGCATTGTATGGGTGTGTGTTACATTAGATTCACTAGTAGCAGTGAGCAAAACATCACGGGGTGGTGCGCATTGTATGGGTGTGTGTTACATTAGATTCACTAGTAGCAGTGAGAAAAACATCACGGGGTGGTGCGCATTGTATGGGTGTGTGTTACATTAGATTCACTAGTAGCAGTGAGAAAAACATCACGGGGTGGTGCGCATTGTATGGGTGTGTGTTACATTAGATTCACTAGTAGCAGTGAGAAAAGCATCACGGGGTGGTGCGCATTGTATGGGTGTGTGTTACATTAGATTCACTAGTAGCAGTGAGAAAAACATCACGGGGTGGTGCGCATTGTATGGGTGTGTGTTACATTAGATTCACTAGTAGGAATGAGAAAAGCATCACGGGGTGGGGCGCATTGTATGGGTGTGTGTTACATTAGATTCACTAGTAGCAGTGAGAAAAACATCACGGGGTGGTGCGCATTGTATGGGTGTGTGTTACATTACATTCACTAGTAGCAGTGAGAAAAACATCACGTGGTGGTGGGCATTGTATGGGTGTGTGTTACATTAGATTCACTAGTAGCAGTGAGAAAAGCATCACAGGGTGGTGCGCATTGTATGGGTGTGTGTTACATTAGATTCACTAGTAGCAGTGAGAAAAACATCACGGGGTGGTGCGCATTATATGGGTGTGTGTTACATTAGATTCACTAGTAGGAATGAGAAAAGCATCACGGGGTGGTGCGCATTGTATGGGTGTGTGTTACATTAGATTCACTAGTAGCAGTGAGAAAAACATCACGGGGTGGTGCGCATTGTATGGGTGTGTGTTACATTACATTCACTAGTAGCAGTGAGAAAAACATCACGGGGTGGTGCGCATTGTATGGGTGTGTGTTACATTAGATTCACTAGTAGCAGTGAGAAAAACATCACGGGGTGGTGCGCATTGTATGGGTGTGTGTTACATTAGATTCACTAGTAGCAGTGAGAAAAACATCACGGGGTGGTGCCCATTGTATGGGTGTGTGTTACATTAGATTCACTAGTAGCAGTGAGAAAAACATCACGGGGTGGTGCGCATTGTATGGGTGTGTGTTACATTAGATTCACTACTAGGAGTGAGAAAAACATCACGGGGTGGTGCGCATTGTATGGGTGTGTGTTACATTAGATTCACTACTAGGAGTGAGAAAAACATCACGGGGTGGTGCGCATTGTATGGGTGTGTGTTACATTAGATTCACTAGTAGCAGTGAGAAAAACATCACGGGGTGGTGCCCATTGTATGGGTGTGTGTTACATTAGATTCACTAGTAGCAGTGAGAAAAACATCACGGGGTGGTGCGCATTGTATGGGTGTGTGTTACATTAGATTCACTAGTAGCAGTGAGAAAAACATCACGGGGTGGTGGGCATTGTATGGGTGTGTGTTACATTAGATTCACTAGTAGCAGTGAGAAAAGCATCACGGGGTGGTGGGCATTGTATGGGTGTGTGTTACATTAGATTCACTAGTAGCAGTGAGAAAAACATCACGGGGTGGTGCGCATTGTATGGGTGTGTGTTACATTAGATTCACTAGTAGCAGTGAGAAAAACATCACGGGGTGGTTCGCATTGTATGGGTGTGTGTTACATTAGCTTCACTAGTAGCAGTGAGAAAAACATCACGGGGTGGTGCCCATTGTATGGGTGTGTGTTACATTAGATTCACTAGTAGCAGTGAGAAAAACATCACGGGGTGGTGCGCATTGTATGGGTGTGTGTTATATTAGATTCACTAGTAGCAGTGAGAAAAACATCACGGGGTGGTGGGCATTGTATGGGTGTGTGTTACATTAGATTCACTAGTAGCAGTGAGAAAAGCATCACGGGGTGGTGCGCATTGTATGGGTGTGTGTTACATTAGATTCACTAGTAGGAATGAGAAAAGCATCACGGGGTGGTGCGCATTGTATGGGTGTGTGTTACATTAGATTCAATAGTAGCAGTGAGAAAAACATCACGGGGTGGTGCGCATTGTATGGGTGTGTGTTACATTACATTCACTAGTAGCAGTGAGAAAAACATCACGGGGTGGTGCGCATTTTATGGGTGTGTGTTACATTACATTCACTAGTAGCAGTGAGAAAAACATCACGGGGTGGTGCGCATTGTATGGGTGTGTGTTACATTAGATTCACTAGTAGGAATGAGAAAAGCATCACGGGGTGGTGCGCATTGTATGGGTGTGTGTTACATTAGATTCAATAGTAGCAGTGAGAAAAACATCAAGGGGTGGTGCGCATTGTATGGGTGTGTGTTACATTAGATTCACTAGTAGCAGTGAGAAAAACATCACGGGGTGGTGCGCATTGTATGGGTGTGTGTTACATTAGATTCACTAGTAGGAATGAGAAAAGCATCAAGGGGTGGTGCGCATTGTATGGGTGTGTGTTACATTAGATTCAATAGTAGCAGTGAGAAAAACATCACGGGGTGGTGCGCATTGTATGGGTGTGTGTTACATTACATTCACTAGTAGCAGTGAGAAAAACATCACGGGGTGGTGCGCATTGTATGGGTGTGTGTTACATTAGATTCACTAGTAGCAGTGAGAAAAACATCACGGGGTGGTGCGCATTGTATGGGTGTGTGTTACATTGGATTCACTAGTAGCAGTGAGAAAAACATCACGGGGTGGTGCGCATTGTATGGGTGTGTGTTACATTGGATTCACTAGTAGCAGTGAGAAAAACATCACGGGGTGGTGCGCATTGTATGGGTGTGTGTTACACTGGATTCACTAGTAGCAGTGAGAAACACATCACGGGGTGGTGCGCATTGTATGGGTGTGTGTTTCACTGGATTCACTAGTAGTAGTGAGAAACACATCACGGGGTGATGCGCATTGTATGGGTGTGTGTTACATTACATTCACTAGTAGCAGTGAGAAAAACATCACGGGGTGGTGCGCATTGTATGGGTGTGTGTTACATTAGATTCACTAGTAGCAGTGAGAAAAACATCACGGGGTGGTGCGCATTGTATGGGTGTGTGTTACATTAGATTCACTAGTAGCAGTGAGAAAAACATCACGGGGTGGTGCGCATTGTATGGGTGTGTGTTACATTAGATTCACTAGTAGCAGTGAGAAAGACATCACAGGGTGGTGCGCATTGTATGGGTGTGTGTTACATTAGATTCACTAGTAGGAGTGAGAAAATCATCACGGGGTGGTGCGCATTGTATGGGTGTGTGTTACATTAGATTCACTAGTAGGAATGAGAAAAGCATCACGGGGTGGTGCGCATTGTATGGGTGTGTGTTACATTAGATTCAATAGTAGCAGTGAGAAAAACATCACGGGGTGGTGCGCATTGTATGGGTGTGTGTTACATTACATTCACTAGTAGCAGTGAGAAAAACATCACGGGGTGGTGCGCATTGTATGGGTGTGTGTTACATTAGATTCACTAGTAGCAGTGAGAAAAACATCACGGGGTGGTGCGCATTGTATGGGTGTGCGTTACATTGGATTCACTAGTAGCAGTGAGAAAAACATCACGGGGTGGTGCGCATTGTATGGGTGTGTGTTACATTGGATTCACTAGTAGCAGTGAGAAAAACATCACGGGGTGGTGCGCATTGTATGGGTGTGTGTTACATTAGATTCACTAGTAGCAGTGAGAAAGACATCACGGGGTGGTGCGCATTGTATGGGTGTGTGTTACATTAGATTCACTAGTAGGAGTGAGAAAATCATCACGGGGTGGTGCGCATTCTATGGGTGTGTGTTACATTAGATTCACTAGTAGGAATGAGAAAAGCATCACGGGGTGGTGCGCATTGTATGGGTGTGTGTTACATTAGATTCAATAGTAGCAGTGAGAAAAACATCACGGGGTGGTGCGCATTGTATGGGTGTGTGTTACATTACATTCACTAGTAGCAGTGAGAAAAACATCACGGGGTGGTGCGCATTGTATGGGTGTGTGTTACATTAGATTCACTAGTAGCAGTGAGAAAAACATCACGGGGTGGTGCGCATTGTATGGGTGTGTGTTACATTGGATTCACTAGTAGCAGTGAGAAAAACATCACGGGGTGGTGCGCATTGTATGGGTGTGTGTTACATTGGATTCACTAGTAGCAGTGAGAAAAACATCACGGGGTGGTGCGCATTGTATGGGTGTGTGTTACACTGGATTCACTAGTAGCAGTGAGAAACACATCACGGGGTGGTGCGCATTGTATGGGTGTGTGTTACATTACATTCACTAGTAGCAGTGAGAAAAACATCACGGGGTGGTGCGCATTGTATGGGTGTGTGTTACATTAGATTCACTAGTAGCAGTGAGAAAAACATCACGGGGTGGTGCGCATTGTATGGGTGTGTGTTACATTAGATTCACTAGTAGCAGTGAGAAAAACATCACGGGGTGGTGCGCATTGTATGGGTGTGTGTTACATTAGATTCACTAGTAGCAGTGAGAAAAACATCACGGGGTGGTGCGCATTGTATGGGTGTGTGTTACATTAGATTCACTAGTAGCAGTGAGAAAAACATCACGGGGTGGTGCGCATTGTATGGGTGTGTGTTACATTAGATTCACTAGTAGCAGTGAGAAAAACATCACGGGGTGGTGCGCATTGTATGGGTGTGTGTTACATTAGATTCACTACTAGGAGTGAGAAAAACATCACGGGGTGGTGCGCATTGTATGGGTGTGTGTTACATTAGATTCACTAGTAGCAGTGAGAAAAACATCACGGGGTGGTGCCCATTGTATGGGTGTGTGTTACATTAGATTCACTAGTAGCAGTGAGAAAAACATCACGGGGTGGTGCCCATTGTATGGGTGTGTGTTACATTAGATTCACTAGTAGCAGTGAGAAAAACATCACGGGGTGGTGCGCATTGTATGGGTGTGTGTTATATTAGATTCACTAGTAGCAGTGAGAAAAACATCACGGGGTGGTGGGCATTGTATGGGTGTGTGTTACATTAGATTCACTAGTAGCAGTGAGAAAAGCATCACGGGGTGGTGCGCATTGTATGGGTGTGTGTTACATTAGATTCACTAGTAGCAGTGAGAAAAACATCACGGGGTGGTGCGCATTGTATGGGTGTGTGTTACATTACATTCACTAGTAGCAGTGAGAAAAACATCACGGGGTGGTGCGCATTGTATGGGTGTGTGTTACATTAGATTCACTAGTAGCAGTGAGAAAAACATCACGGGGTGGTGCCCATTGTATGGGTGTGTGTTACATTAGATTCACTAGTAGCAGTGAGAAAAACATCACGGGGTGGTGCGCATTGTATGGGTGTGTGTTACATTAGATTCACTAGTAGCAGTGAGAAAAACATCACGGGGTGGTGCGCATTGTATGGGTGTGTGTTACATTAGATTCACTACTAGGAGTGAGAAAAACATCACGGGGTGGTGCGCATTGTATGGGTGTGTGTTACATTAGATTCACTAGTAGCAGTGAGAAAAACATCACGGGGTGGTGCCCATTGTATGGGTGTGTGTTACATTAGATTCACTAGTAGCAGTGAGAGAAACATCACGGGGTGGTGCGCATTGTATGGGTGTGTGTTATATTAGATTCACTAGTAGCAGTGAGAAAAACATCACGGGGTGGTGGGCATTGTATGGGTGTGTGTTACATTAGATTCACTAGTAGCAGTGAGAAAAGCATCACGGGGTGGTGCGCATTGTATGGGTGTGTGTTACATTAGATTCACTAGTAGCAGTGAGAAAAACATCACGGGGTGTTGCGCATTGTATGGGTGTGTGTTACATTAGATTCACTAGTAGCAGTGAGAAAAACATCACGGGGTGGTGCGCATTGTATGGGTGTGTCTTACATTAGATTCAATAGTAGCAGTGAGAAAAACATCACGGGGTGGTGCCCATTGTATGGGTGTGTGTTACATTAGATTCACTAGTAGCAGTGAGAAAAACATCACGGGGTGGTGCGCATTGTATGGGTGTGTGTTATATTAGATTCACTAGTAGCAGTGAGAAAAACATCACGGGGTGGTGGGCATTGTATGGGTGTGTGTTACATTAGATTCACTAGTAGCAGTGAGAAAAGCATCACGGGGTGGTGCGCATTGTATGGGTGTGTGTTACATTAGATTCACTAGTAGCAGTGAGAAAAACATCACGGGGTGGTGCGCATTGTATGGGTGTGTGTTACATTAGATTCACTAGTAGGAATGAGAAAAGCATCACGGGGTGGTGTGCATTGTATGGGTGTGTGTTACATTAGATTCAATAGTAGCAGTGAGAAAAACATCACGGGGTGGTGCGCATTGTATGGGTGTGTGTTACATTACATTCACTAGAAGGAATGAGAAAAGCATCACGGGGTGGTGCGCATTGTATGGGTGTGTGTTACATTAGATTCAATAGTAGCAGTGAGAAAAACATCACGGGGTGGTGCGCATTGTATGGGTGTGTGTTACATTAGATTCACTAGTAGCAGTGAGAAAAACATCACGGGGTGGTGCGCATTTTATGGGTGTGTGTTACATTACATTCACTAGTAGCAGTGAGAAAAACATCACGGGGTGGTGCGCATTGTATGGGTGTGTGTTACATTAGATTCACTAGTAGCAGTGAGAAAAACATCACGGGGTGGTGCGCATTGTATGGGTGTGTGTTACATTGGATTCACTAGTAGCAGTGAGAAAAACATCACGGGGTGGTGCGCATTGTACGGGTGTGTGTTACATTGGATTCACTAGTAGCAGTGAGAAAAACATCACGGGGTGGTGCGCATTGTATGGGTGTGTGTTACACTGGATTCACTAGTAGCAGTGAGAAACACATCACGGGGTGCTGCGCATTGTATGGGTGTGTGTTTCACTGGATTCACTAGTAGCAGTGAGAAACACATCACGGGGTGGTGCGCATTGTATGGGTGTGTGTTACATTACATTCACTAGTAGCAGTGAGAAAAACATCACGGGGTGGTGCGCATTGTATGGGTGTGTGTTACATTAGATTCACTAGTAGCAGTGAGAAAAACATCACGGGGTGGTGCGCATTGTATGGGTGTGTGTTACATTAGATTCACTAGTAGCAGTGAGAAAAACATCACCGGGTGGTGTGCATTGTATGGGTGTGTGTTACATTAGATTCACTAGTAGCAGTGAGAAAAACATCACGGGGTGGTGCGCATTGTATGGGTGTGTGTTACATTAGATTCACTAGTAGCAGTGAGAAAAACATCACGGGGTGGTGCACATTGTATGGGTGTGTGTTACATTAGATTCACTAGTAGCAGTGAGAAAAACATCACGGGGTGGTGCGCATTGTATGGGTGTGTGTTACATTAGATTCACTAGTAGCAGTGAGAAAGACATCACGGGGTGGTGCGCATTGTATGGGTGTGTGTTACATTAGATTCACTAGTAGGAGTGAGAAAATCATCACGGGGTGGTGCGCATTGTATGGGTGTGTGTTACATTGGTTCACTAGAAGCAGTGAGAAAAACATCACGGGGTGGTGCGCATTGTATGGGTGTGTGTTACATTGGATTCACTAGTAGCAGTGAGAAAAACATCACGGGGTGGTGCGCATTGTATGGGTGTGTGTTACACTGGATTCACTAGTAGCAGTGAGAAACACATCACGGGGTGGTGCGCATTGTATGGGTGTGTGTTACATTACATTCACTAGTAGCAGTAAGAAAAACATCACGGGGTGGTGCGCATTGTATGGGTGTGTGTTACATTAGATTCACTAGTAGCAGTGAGAAAATCATCACGGGGTGGTGCGCATTGTATGGGTGTGTGTTACATTAGATTCACTAGTAGCAGTGAGAAAGACATCACGGGGTGGTGCGCATTGTATGGGTGTGTGTTACATTAGATTCACTAGTAGGAGTGAGAAAATCATCACGGGGTGGTGCGCATTGTATGGGTGTGTGTTACATTGGTTCACTAGAAGCAGTGAGAAAAACATCACGGGGTGGTGCGCATTGTATGGGTGTGTGTTACATTGGATTCACTAGTAGCAGTGAGAAAAACATCACGGGGTGGTGCGCATTGTATGGGTGTGTGTTACACTGGATTCACTAGTAGCAGTGAGAAACACATCACGGGGTGGTGCGCATTGTATGGGTGTGTGTTACATTACATTCACTAGTAGCAGTAAGAAAAACATCACGGGGTGGTGCGCATTGTATGGGTGTGTGTTACATTGGATTCACTAGTAGCAGTGAGAAAAACATCACGGGGTGGTGCGCATTGTATGGGTGTGTGTTACATTAGATTCACTAGTAGCAGTGAGAAAGACATCACGGGGTGGTGCGCATTGTATGGGTGTGTGTTACATTAGATTCACTAGTAGGAGTGAGAAAATCATCACGGGGTGGTGCGCATTGTATGGGTGTGTGTTACATTAGATTCACTAGTAGGAATGAGAAAAGCATCACGGGGTGGTGCGCATTGTATGGGTGTGTGTTACATTAGATTCAATAGTAGCAGTGAGAAAAACATCACGGGGTGGTGCGCATTGTATGGGTGTGTGTTACATTACATTCACTAGTAGCAGTGAGAAAAACATCACGGGGTGGTGCGCATTGTATGGGTGTGTGTTACATTAGATTCACTAGTAGCAGTGAGAAAAACATCACGGGGTGGTGCGCATTGTATGGGTGTGTGTTACATTGGATTCACTAGTAGCAGTGAGAAAAACATCACGGGGTGGTGCGCATTGTATGGGTGTGTGTTACATTGGATTCACTAGTAGCAGTGAGAAAAACATCACGGGGTGGTGCGCATTGTATGGGTGTGTGTTACACTGGATTCACTAGTAGCAGTGAGAAACACATCACGGGGTGGTGCGCATTGTATGGGTGTGTGTTACATTACATTCACTAGTAGCAGTGAGAAAAACATCACGGGGTGGTGCGCATTGTATGGGTGTGTGTTACATTAGATTCACTAGTAGCAGTGAGAAAAACATCACGGGGTGGTGCGCATTGTATGGGTGTGTGTTACATTAGATTCACTAGTAGCAGTGAGAAAAACATCACGGGGTGGTGCGCATTGTATGGGTGTGTGTTACATTAGATTCACTAGTAGCAGTGAGAAAAACATCACGGGGTGGTGCGCATTGTATGGGTGTGTGTTACATTAGATTCACTAGTAGCAGTGAGAAAAACATCACGGGGTGGTGCGCATTGTATGGGTGTGTGTTACATTAGATTCACTAGTAGCAGTGAGAAAAACATCACGGGGTGGTGCGCATTGTATGGGTGTGTGTTACATTAGATTCACTACTAGGAGTGAGAAAAACATCACGGGGTGGTGCGCATTGTATGGGTGTGTGTTACATTAGATTCACTAGTAGCAGTGAGAAAAACATCACGGGGTGGTGCGCATTGTATGGGTGTGTGTTACATTAGATTCACTAGTAGCAGTGAGAAAAACATCACGGGGTGGTGCGCATTGTATGGGTGTGTGTTATATTAGATTCACTAGTAGCAGTGAGAAAAGCATCACGGGGTGGTGGGCATTGTATGGGTGTGTGTTACATTAGATTCACTAGTAGCAGTGAGAAAAGCATCACGGGGTGGTGCGCATTGTATGGGTGTGTGTTACATTAGATTCACTAGTAGCAGTGAGAAAAACATCACGGGGTGGTGCGCATTTTATGGGTGTGTGTTACATTAGATTCACTAGTAGCAGTGAGAAAAACATCACGGGGTGGTGCGCATTGTATGGGTGTGTGTTACATTAGATTCACTAGTAGCAGTGAGAAAAACATCATGGGGTGGTGCCCATTGTATGGGTGTGTGTTACATTAGATTCACTAGTAGCAGTGAGAAAAACATCACGGGGTGGTGCGCATTGTATGGGTGTGTGTTACATTAGATTCACTACTAGGAGTGAGAAAAACATCACGGGGTGGTGCGCATTGTATGGGTGTGTGTTACATTAGATTCACTACTAGGAGTGAGAAAAACATCACGGCGTGGTGCGCATTGTATGGGTGTGTGTTACATTAGATTCACTAGTAGCAGTGAGAAAAACATCACGGGGTGGTGCCCATTGTATGGGTGTGTGTTACATTAGATTCACTAGTAGCAGTGAGAAAAACATCACGGGGTGGTGCCCATTGTATGGGTGTGTGTTACATTAGATTCACTAGTAGCAGTGAGAAAAACATCACGGGGTGGTGCGCATTGTATGGGTGTGTGTTATATTAGATTCACTAGTAGCAGTGAGAAAAACATCACGGGGTGGTGGGCATTGTATGGGTGTGTGTTACATTAGATTCACTAGTAGCAGTGAGAAAAGCATCACGGGGTGGTGCGCATTGTATGGGTGTGTGTTACATTAGATTCACTAGTAGCAGTGAGAAAAACATCACGGGGTGGTGCGCATTGTATGGGTGTGTGTTACATTACATTCACTAGTAGCAGTGAGAAAAACATCACGGGGTGGTGCGCATTGTATGGGTGTGTGTTACATTAGATTCACTAGTAGCAGTGAGAAAAACATCACGGGGTGGTGCCCATTGTATGGGTGTGTGTTACATTAGATTCACTAGTAGCAGTGAGAAAAACATCACGGGGTGGTGCGCATTGTATGGGTGTGTGTTACATTAGATTCACTAGTAGCAGTGAGAAAAACATCACGGGGTGGTGCGCATTGTATGGGTGTGTGTTACATTAGATTCACTACTAGGAGTGAGAAAAACATCACGGGGTGGTGCGCATTGTATGGGTGTGTGTTACATTAGATTCACTAGTAGCAGTGAGAAAAACATCACGGGGTGGTGCCCATTGTATGGGTGTGTGTTACATTAGATTCACTAGTAGCAGTGAGAGAAACATCACGGGGTGGTGCGCATTGTATGGGTGTGTGTTATATTAGATTCACTAGTAGCAGTGAGAAAAACATCACGGGGTGGTGGGCATTGTATGGGTGTGTGTTACATTAGATTCACTAGTAGCAGTGAGAAAAGCATCACGGGGTGGTGCGCATTGTATGGGTGTGTGTTACATTAGATTCACTAGTAGCAGTGAGAAAAACATCACGGGGTGTTGCGCATTGTATGGGTGTGTGTTACATTAGATTCACTAGTAGCAGTGAGAAAAACATCACGGGGTGGTGCGCATTGTATGGGTGTGTCTTACATTAGATTCAATAGTAGCAGTGAGAAAAACATCACGGGGTGGTGCCCATTGTATGGGTGTGTGTTACATTAGATTCACTAGTAGCAGTGAGAAAAACATCACGGGGTGGTGCGCATTGTATGGGTGTGTGTTATATTAGATTCACTAGTAGCAGTGAGAAAAACATCACGGGGTGGTGGGCATTGTATGGGTGTGTGTTACATTAGATTCACTAGTAGCAGTGAGAAAAGCATCACGGGGTGGTGCGCATTGTATGGGTGTGTGTTACATTAGATTCACTAGTAGCAGTGAGAAAAACATCACGGGGTGGTGCGCATTGTATGGGTGTGTGTTACATTAGATTCACTAGTAGGAATGAGAAAAGCATCACGGGGTGGTGTGCATTGTATGGGTGTGTGTTACATTAGATTCAATAGTAGCAGTGAGAAAAACATCACGGGGTGGTGCGCATTGTATGGGTGTGTGTTACATTACATTCACTAGAAGGAATGAGAAAAGCATCACGGGGTGGTGCGCATTGTATGGGTGTGTGTTACATTAGATTCAATAGTAGCAGTGAGAAAAACATCACGGGGTGGTGCGCATTTTATGGGTGTGTGTTACATTACATTCACTAGTAGCAGTGAGAAAAACATCACGGGGTGGTGCGCATTGTATGGGTGTGTGTTACATTAGATTCACTAGTAGCAGTGAGAAAAACATCACGGGGTGGTGCGCATTGTATGGGTGTGTGTTACATTGGATTCACTAGTAGCAGTGAGAAAAACATCACGGGGTGGTGCGCATTGTACGGGTGTGTGTTACATTGGATTCACTAGTAGCAGTGAGAAAAACATCACGGGGTGGTGCGCATTGTATGGGTGTGTGTTACACTGGATTCACTAGTAGCAGTGAGAAACACATCACGGGGTGCTGCGCATTGTATGGGTGTGTGTTTCACTGGATTCACTAGTAGCAGTGAGAAACACATCACGGGGTGGTGCGCATTGTATGGGTGTGTGTTACATTACATTCACTAGTAGCAGTGAGAAAAACATCACGGGGTGGTGCGCATTGTATGGGTGTGTGTTACATTAGATTCACTAGTAGCAGTGAGAAAAACATCACGGGGTGGTGCGCATTGTATGGGTGTGTGTTACATTAGATTCACTAGTAGCAGTGAGAAAAACATCACCGGGTGGTGTGCATTGTATGGGTGTGTGTTACATTAGATTCACTAGTAGCAGTGAGAAAAACATCACGGGGTGGTGCGCATTGTATGGGTGTGTGTTACATTAGATTCACTAGTAGCAGTGAGAAAAACATCACGGGGTGGTGCACATTGTATGGGTGTGTGTTACATTAGATTCACTAGTAGCAGTGAGAAAAACATCACGGGGTGGTGCGCATTGTATGGGTGTGTGTTACATTAGATTCACTAGTAGCAGTGAGAAAGACATCACGGGGTGGTGCGCATTGTATGGGTGTGTGTTACATTAGATTCACTAGTAGGAGTGAGAAAATCATCACGGGGTGGTGCGCATTGTATGGGTGTGTGTTACATTGGTTCACTAGAAGCAGTGAGAAAAACATCACGGGGTGGTGCGCATTGTATGGGTGTGTGTTACATTGGATTCACTAGTAGCAGTGAGAAAAACATCACGGGGTGGTGCGCATTGTATGGGTGTGTGTTACACTGGATTCACTAGTAGCAGTGAGAAACACATCACGGGGTGGTGCGCATTGTATGGGTGTGTGTTACATTACATTCACTAGTAGCAGTAAGAAAAACATCACGGGGTGGTGCGCATTGTATGGGTGTGTGTTACATTAGATTCACTAGTAGCAGTGAGAAAATCATCACGGGGTGGTGCGCATTGTATGGGTGTGTGTTACATTAGATTCACTAGTAGCAGTGAGAAAGACATCACGGGGTGGTGCGCATTGTATGGGTGTGTGTTACATTAGATTCACTAGTAGCAGTGAGAAAAACATCACGGGGTGGTGCGCATTGTATTGGTGTGTGTTACATTAGATTCACTAGTAGCAGTGAGAAAAACATCACGGGGTGGTGCGCATTGTATGGGTGTGTGTTACATTAGATTCACAAGTAGCAGTGAGAAAAACATCACGGGGTGGTGCGCACTGTATGGGTGTGTGTTACATTAGATTCACTAGTAGCAGTGAGAAAAACATCACGGGGTGGTGCGCATTGTATGGGTGTGTGTTACATTAGATTCACTAGTAGCAGTGAGAAAAACATCACGGGGTGGTGCGCATTGTATGGGTGTGTGTTACATTAGATTCACTAGTATCAGTGAGAAAAACATCACGGGGTGGTGCGCATTGTATGGGTGTGTGTTACATTAGATTCACTAGTAGCAGTGATCAAGACATCACGGGGTGGTGCGCATTGTATGGGTGTGTGTTACATTACATTCACTAGTAGGAGTGAGAAAATCATCACGGGGTGGTGCGCATTGTATGGGTGTGTGTTACATTAGATTCACTAGTAGCAGTGAGAAAGACATCACAGGGTGGTGCGCATTGTATGGGTGTGTGTTACATTAGATTCACTAGTAGCAGTGAGAAAAACATCACGGGGTGGTGCGCATTGTATGGGTGTGTGTTACATTAGATTCACTAGTAGCAGTGAGAAAAACATCACGGGGTGGTGCGCATTGTATGGGTGTGTGTTACATTAGATTCACTAGTAGGAGTGAGAAAAACATCACGGGGTGGTGTGCATTGTATGGGTGTGTGTTACATTAGATTCACTAGTAGGAGTGAGAAAAACATCACGGGGTGGTGCGCATTGTATGGGTGTGTGTTACATTACATTCACTAGTAGCAGTGACAAAAACATTACGGGGTGGTGCGCATTGTATGGGTGTGTGTTACATTACATTCACTAGTAGCAGTGACAAAAACATCACGGGGTGGTGCGCATTGTATGGGTGTGTGTTACATTAGATTCACTAGTAGCAGTGAGAAAAACATCACGGGGTGGTGCGCATTGTATGGGTGTGTGTTACATTAGATTCACTACTAGGAGTGAGAAAAACATCACGGGGTGGTGCGCATTGTATGGGTGTGTGTTACATTAGATTCACTAGTAGCAGTGAGAAAAACATCACGGGGTGGTGCCCATTGTATGGGTGTGTGTTACATTAGATTCACTAGTAGCAGTGAGAAAAACATCACGGGGTGGTGCGCATTGTATGGGTGTGTGTTATATTAGATTCACTAGAAGCAGTGAGAAAAGCATCACGGGGTGGTGGGCATTGTATGGGTGTGTGTTACATTAGATTCACTAGTAGCAGTGAGAAAAGCATCACGGGGTGGTGCGCATTGTATGGGTGTGTGTTACATTAGATTCACTAGTAGCAGTGAGTAAAACATCACGGGGTGGTGCGCATTTTATGGGTGTGTGTTACATTAGATTCACTAGTAGCAGTGAGAAAAACATCACGGGGTGGTGCGCATTGTATGGGTGTGTGTTACATTAGATTCACTAGTAGCAGTGAGAAAAACATCACGGGGTGGTGCCCATTGTATGGGTGTGTGTTACATTAGATTCACTAGTAGCAGTGAGAAAAACATCACGGGGTGGTGCGCATTGTATGGGTGTGTGTTACATTAGATTCACTACTAGGAGTGAGAAAAACATCACGGGGTGGTGCGCATTGTATGGGTGTGTGTTACATTAGATTCACTACTAGGAGTGAGAAAAACATCACGGGGTGGTGCGCATTGTATGGGTGTGTGTTACATTAGATTCACTAGTAGCAGTGAGAAAAACATCACGGGGTGGTGCCCATTGTATGGGTGTGTGTTACATTAGATTCACTAGTAGCAGTGAGAAAAACATCACGGGGTGGTGCCCATTGTATGGGTGTGTGTTACATTAGATTCACTAGTAGCAGTGAGAAAAACATCACGGGGTGGTGCGCATTGTATGGGTGTGTGTTATATTAGATTCACTAGTAGCAGTGAGAAAAACATCACGGGGTGGTGGGCATTGTATGGGTGTGTGTTACATTAGATTCACTAGTAGCAGTGAGAAAAGCATCACGGGGTGGTGCGCATTGTATGGGTGTGTGTTACATTAGATTCACTAGTAGCAGTGAGAAAAACATCACGGGGTGGTGCGCATTGTATGGGTGTGTGTTACATTAGATTCACTAGTAGGAATGAGAAAAGCATCACGGGGTGGTGCACATTGTATGGGTGTGTGTTACATTAGATTCACTAGTAGCAGTGAGAAAAACATCACGGGGTGGTGCGCATTGTATGGGTGTGTGTTACATTACATTCACTAGTAGCAGTGAGAAAAACATCACGGGGTGGTGCGCATTGTATTGGTGTGTGTTACATTAGATTCACTAGTAGCAGTGAGAAAAACATCACGGGGTGGTGCGCATTGTATGGGTGTGTGTTACATTAGATTCACTAGTAGCAGTGAGAAAAACATCACGGGGTGGTGCGCATTGTATGGGTGTGTGTTACATTAGATTCACTACTAGGAGTGAGAAAAACATCACGGGGTGGTGCGCATTGTATGGGTGTGTGTTACATTAGATTCACTACTAGGAGTGAGAAAAACATCACGGGGTGCTGCGCATTGTATGGGTGTGTGTTACATTAGATTCACTAGTAGCAGTGAGAAAAACATCACGGGGTGGTGCCCATTGTATGGGTGTGTGTTACATTAGATTCACTAGTAGCAGTGAGAGAAACATCACGGGGTGGTGCGCTTTGTATGGGTGTGTGTTATATTAGATTCACTAGTAGCAGTGAGAAAAACATCACGGGGTGGTGGGCATTGTATGGGTGTGTGTTACATTAGATTCACTAGTAGCAGTGAGAAAAGCATCACGGGGTGGTGCGCATTGTATGGGTGTGTGTTACATTAGATTCACTAGTAGCAGTGAGAAAAACATCACGGGGTGTTGCGCATTGTATGGGTGTGTGTTACATTAGATTCACTAGTAGCAGTGAGAAAAACATCACGGGGTGGTGCGCATTGTATGGGTGTGTGTTACATTAGATTCACTAGTAGCAGTGAGAAAAACATCACGGGGTGGTGCCCATTGTATGGGTGTGTGTTACATTAGATTCACCAGTAGCAGTGAGAAAAACATCACGGGGTGGTGCGCATTGTATGGGTGTGTGTTATATTAGATTCACTAGTAGCAGTGAGAAAAATATCACGGGGTGGTGGGCATTGTATGGGTGTGTGTTACATTAGATTCACTAGTAGCAGTGAGAAAAGCATCACGGGGTGGTGGGCATTGTATGGGTGTGTGTTACATTAGATTCACTAGTAGCAGTGAGAAAAACATCACGGGGTGGTGCGCATTGTATGGGTGTGTGTTACATTAGATTCACTAGTAGGAATGAGAAAAGCATCACGGGGTGGTGCGCATTGTATGGGTGTGTGTTACATTAGATTCAATAGTAGCAGTGAGAAAAACATCACGGGGTGGTGCGCATTGTATGGGTGTGTGTTACATTACATTCACTAGAAGGAATGAGAAAAGCATCACGGGGTGGTGCGCATTGCATGGGTGTGTGTTACATTAGATTCAATAGTAGCAGTGAGAAAAACATCACGGGGTGGTGCGCATTGTATGGGTGTGTGTTACATTAGATTCACTAGTAGCAGTGAGAAAAACATCACGGGGTGGTGTGCATTTTATGGGTGTGTGTTACATTACATTCACTAGTAGCAGTGAGAAAAACATCACGGGGTGGTGCGCATTGTATGGGTGTGTGTTACATTAGATTCACTAGTAGCAGTGAGAAAAACATCACGGGGTGGTGCGCATTGTATGGGTGTGTGTTACATTGGATTCACTAGTAGCAGTGAGAAAAACATCACGGGGTGGTGCGCATTGTACGGGTGTGTGTTACATTGGATTCACTAGTAGCAGTGAGAAAAACATCACGGGGTGGTGCGAATTGTATGGGTGTGTGTTACACTGGATTCACTAGTAGCAGTGAGAAACACATCACGGGGTGGTGCGCATTGTATGGGTGTGTGTTTCACTGGATTCACTAGTAGCAGTGAGAAACACATCACGGTGTGGTGCGCATTGTATGGGTGTGTGTTACATTACATTCACTAGTAGCAGTGAGAAAAACATCACGGGGTGGTGCGCATTGTATGGGTGTGTGTTACATTAGATTCACTAGTAGCAGTGAGAAAAACATCACGGGGTGGTGCGCATTGTATGGGTGTGTGTTACATTAGATTCACTAGTAGCAGTGAGAAAGACATCACGGGGTGGTGCGCATTGTATGGGTGTGTGTTACATTAGATTCACTAGTAGGAGTGAGAAAATCATCACGGGGTGGTGCGCATTGTATGGGTGTGTGTTACATTGGTTCACTAGAAGCAGTGAGAAAAACATCACGGGGTGGTGCGCATTGTATGGGTGTGTGTTACATTGGATTCACTAGTAGCAGTGAGAAAAACATCACGGGGTGGTGCGCATTGTATGGGTGTGTGTTACACTGGATTCACTAGTAGCAGTGAGAAACACATCACGGGGTGGTGCGCATTGTATGGGTGTGTGTTACATTACATTCACTAGTAGCAGTGAGAAAAACATCACGGGGTGGTGCGCATTGTATGGGTGTGTGTTACATTAAATTCACTAGTAGCAGTGAGAAAAACATCACGGGGTGGTGCGCATTGTATGGGTGTGTGTTACATTAGATTCACTAGTAGCAGTGAGAAAAACATCACGGGGTGGTGCGCATTGTATGGGTGTGTGTTACATTAGATTCACTAGTATCAGTGAGAAAAACATCACGGGGTGGTGCGCATTGTATGGGTGTGTGTTACATTAGATTCACTAGTAGCAGTGATCAAGACATCACGGGGTGGTGCGCATTGTATGGGTGTGTGTTACATTACATTCACTAGTAGGAGTGAGAAAATCATCACGGGGTGGTGCGCATTGTATGGGTGTGTGTTACATTAGATTCACTAGTAGCAGTGAGAAAGACATCACGGGGTGGTGCGCATTGTATGGGTGTGTGTTACATTAGATTCACTAGTAGCAGTGAGAAAAACATCACGGGGTGGTGCGCATTGTATGGGTGTGTGTTACATTAGATTCACTAGTAGCAGTGAGAAAAACATCACGGGGTGGTGCGCATTGTATGGGTGTGTGTTACATTAGATTCACTAGTAGGAGTGAGAAAAACATCACGGGGTGGTGCGCATTGTATGGGTGTGTGTTACATTAGATTCACTAGTAGGAGTGAGAAAAACATCACGGGGTGGTGCGCATTGTATGGGTGTGTGTTACATTAGATTCACTAGTAGGAGTGAGAAAAACATCACGGGGTGGTGCGCATTGTATGGGTGTGTGTTACATTAGATTCACTAGTAGGAGTGAGAAAATCATCACGGGGTGGTGCGCATTGTACGGGTGTGTGTTACATTAGATTCATTAGTAGCAGTGAGAAAAACATCACGGGGTGGTGCGCATTGTATGGGTGTGTGTTACATTAGATTCACTAGTAGCAGTGCGAAAAACATCACGGGGTCGTGCGCATTGTATGGGTGTGTGTTACATTAGATTCACTAGTAGCAGTGCGAAAAACATCACGGGGTGGTGCGCATTGTATGGGTGTGTGTTACATTAGATACACTAGTAGCAGTGAGAAAAACATCACGGGGTGGTGCGCATTGTATGGGTGTGTGTTACATTAGATTCACTAGTAGCAGTGAGAAAAACATCACGGGGTGGTGCGCATTGTATGGGTGTGTGTTACATTAGATTCACTAGTAGCAGTGAGAAAAACATCACGGGGTGGTGCGCATTGTATGGGTGTGTGTTACACTAGATTCACTAGTAGCAGTGAGCAAAACATCACGGGGTGGTGCGCATTGTATGGGTGTGTGTTACACTAGATTCACTAGTAGCAGTGAGAAAAACATCACGGGGTGGTGCGCATTGTATGGGTGTGTGTTACATTAGATTCACTAGTAGCAGTGAGAAAAACATCACGGGGTGGTGCGCATTGTATGGGTGTGTGTTACATTAGATTCACTAGTAGCAGTGAGAAAAACATCACGGGGTGGTGCGCATTGTATGGGTGTGTGTTACATTAGATTCACTAGTAGCAGTGAGAAAAACATCACGGGGTGGTGCGCATTGTATGGGTGTGTGTTACATTAGATTCACTAGTAGCAGTGAGAAAAACATCACGGGGTGGTGCGCATTGTATGGGTGTGTGTTACATTAGATTCACTAGTAGCAGTGAGAACATCACGTGGTGGTGCGCATTGTATGGGTGTGTGTTACATTAGATTCACTAGTAGGAGTGAGAAAAACATCACGGGGTGGTGCGCATTGTATGGGTGTGTGTTACATTAGATTCACTAGTAGCAGTGAGAACAACATCACGGGGTGGTGCGCATTGTATGGGTGTGTGTTACATTATATTCACTAGTAGCAGTGAGAAAAACATCACGGGGTGGTGCGCATTGTATGGGTGTGTGTTACATTAGATTCACTAGTAGCAGTGAGAAAAACATCACGGGGTGGTGCGCATTGTATGGGTGTGTGTTACATTAGATTCACTAGTAGCAGTGAGAAAATCATCACGGGGTGGTGCGCATTGTATGGGTGTGTGTTACATTAGATTCACTAGTAGGAGTGAGAAAAACATCACGGGGTGGTGCGCATTGTATGGGTGTGTGTTACATTAGATTCACTAGTAGGAGTGAGAAAAACATCACGGGGTGGTGCGCATTGTATGGGTGTGTGTTACATTAGATTCACTAGTAGGAGTGAGAAAAACATCACGGGGTGGTGCGCATTGTATGGGTGTGTGTTACATTACATTCACTAGTAGGAGTGAGAAAAACATCACGGGGTGGTGCGCATTGTATGGGTGTGTGTTACATTACATTCACTAGTAGGAGTGAGAAAAACATCACGGGGTGGTGCGCATTGTATGGGTGTGTGTTACATTAGATTCACTAGTAGGAGTGAGAAAAACATCACGGGGTGGTGCGCATTGTATGGGTGTGTGTTACATTAGATTCACTAGTAGGAGTGAGAAAAACATCACGGGGTGGTGCGCATTGTATGGGTGTGTGTTACATTAGATTCACTAGTAGGAGTGAGAAAATCATCACGGGGTGGTGCGCATTGTATGGGTGTGTGTTACATTAGATTCACTAGTAGGAGTGAGAAAAACATCACGGGGTGGTGCGCATTGTATGGGTGTGTGTTACATTAGATTCACTAGTAGCAGTGAGAAAAACATCACGGGGTGGTGCGCATTGTATGGGTGTGTGTTACATTAGATTCACTAGTAGCAGTGAGAAAAACATCACGGGGTGGTGCGCATTGTATGGGTGTGTGTTACATTAGATTCACTAGTAGCAGTGAGAAAAACATCACGGGGTGGTGCGCATTGTATGGGTGTGTGTTATATTAGATTCACTAGTAGCAGTGAGAAAAACATCACGGGGTGGTGCGCATTGTATGGGTGTGTGTTACACTAGATTCACTAGTAGCAGTGAGAAAAACATCACGGGGTGGTGCGCATTGTATGGGTGTGTGTTACTCTAGATTCACTAGTAGCAGTGAGAAAAACATCACGGGGTGGTGCGCATTGTATGGGTGTGTGTTACATTACATTCACTAGTAGCAGTGAGAAAAACATCACGGGGTGGTGCGCATTGTATGGGTGTGTGTTACATTAGATTCACTAGTAGCAGTGAGAAAAACATCACAGGGTGGTGCGCATTGTCGGGTGTGTGTTACATTACATTCACTAGTAGCAGTGAGAAAAACATCACGGGGTGGTGCGCATTGTATGGGTGTGTGTTACATTAGATTCACTAGTAGCAGTGAGAAAAACATCACGGGGTGGTGCGCATTGTATGGGTGTGTGTTACATTAGATTCACTAGTAGCAGTGAGAAAAACATCACGGGGTGGTGCGCATTGCATGGGTGTGTGTTACATTGCATTCACTAGTAGCAGTGAGAAAAACATCACGGGGTGGTGCGCATTGTATGGGTGTGTGTTACATTGCATTCACTAGTAGCAGTGAGAAAAACATCACGGGGTGGTGCGCATTGTATGGGTGTGTGTTACATTAGATTCACTAGTAGCAGTGAGAAAAACATCACGGGGTGGTGCGCATTGTATGGGTGTGTGTTACATTAGATTCACTAGTAGCAGTGAGAAAAACATCACGGGGTGGTGCGCATTGTATGGGTGTTTGTTACATTAGATTCACTAGTAGCAGTGAGAAAAACATCACGGGGTGGTGCGCATTGTATGGGTGTGTGTTACATTAGATTCACTAGTAGCAGTGAGAAAATCATCACGGGGTGGTGCGCATTGTATGGGTGTGTGTTACATTACATTCACTAGTAGCAGTGAGAAAAACATCACGGGGTGGTGCGCATTGTATGGGTGTGTGTTACATTAGATTCACTAGTAGCAGTGAGAAAATCATCACGGGGTGGTGCGCATTGTATGGGTGTGTGTTACATTAGATTCACTAGTAGCAGTGAGAAAGACATCACGGGGTGGTGCGCATTGTATGGGTGTGTGTTACATTAGATTCACTAGTAGCAGTGAGAAAAACATCACGGGGTGGTGCGCATTGTATGGGTGTGTGTTACATTAGATTCACTAGTAGCAGTGAGAAAAACATCACGGGGTGGTGCGCATTGTATGGGTGTTTGTTACATTAGATTCACTAGTAGCAGTGAGAAAAACATCACGGGGTGGTGCGCATTGTATGGTTGTGTGTTACATTAAATTCACTAGTAGCAGTGAGAAAAACATCACGGGGTGGTGCGCATTGTATGGGTGTGTGTTACATTAGATTCACTAGTAGCAGTGAGAAAAACATCACGGGGTGGTGCGCATTGTATGGGTGTGTGTTACATTAGATTCACTAGTATCAGTGAGAAAAACATCACGGGGTGGTGCGCATTGTATGGGTGTGTGTTACATTAGATTCACTAGTAGCAGTGATCAAGACATCACGGGGTGGTGCGCATTGTATGGGTGTGTGTTACATTACATTCACTAGTAGGAGTGAGAAAATCATCACGGGGTGGTGCGCATTGTATGGGTGTGTGTTACATTAGATTCACTAGTAGCAGTGAGAAAGACATCACGGGGTGGTGCGCATTGTATGGGTGTGTGTTACATTAGATTCACTAGTAGCAGTGAGAAAAACATCACGGGATGGTGCGCATTGTATGGGTGTGTGTTACATTAGATTCACTAGTAGCAGTGAGAAAAACATCACGGGGTGGTGCGCATTGTACGGGTGTGTGTTACATTAGATTCACTAGTAGGAGTGAGAAAAACATCACGGGGTGGTGCGCATTGTATGGGTGTGTGTTACATTAGATTCACTAGTAGGAGTGAGAAAAACATCACGGGGTGGTGCGCATTGTATGGGTGTGTGTTACATTAGATTCACTAGTAGGAGTGAGAAAAACATCACGGGGTGGTGCGCATTGTATGGGTGTGTGTTACATTAGATTCACTAGTAGGAGTGAGAAAATCATCACGGGGTGGTGCGCATTGTACGGGTGTGTGTTACATTAGATTCATTAGTAGCAGTGAGAAAAACATCACGGGGTGGTGCGCATTGTATGGGTGTGTGTTACATTAGATTCACTAGTAGCAGTGCGAAAAACATCACGGGGTCGTGCGCATTGTATGGGTGTGTGTTACATTAGATTCACTAGTAGCAGTGCGAAAAACATCACGGGGTGGTGCGCATTGTATGGGTGTGTGTTACATTAGATACACTAGTAGCAGTGAGAAAAACATCACGGGGTGGTGCGCATTGTATGGGTGTGTGTTACATTAGATTCACTAGTAGCAGTGAGAAAAACATCACGGGGTGGTGCGCATTGTATGGGTGTGTGTTACATTAGATTCACTAGTAGCAGTGAGAAAAACATCACGGGGTGGTGCGCATTGTATGGGTGTGTGTTACACTAGATTCACTAGTAGCAGTGAGCAAAACATCACGGGGTGGTGCGCATTGTATGGGTGTGTGTTACACTAGATTCACTAGTAGCAGTGAGAAAAACATCACGGGGTGGTGCGCATTGTATGGGTGTGTGTTACATTAGATTCACTAGTAGCAGTGAGAAAAACATCACGGGGTGGTGCGCATTGTATGGGTGTGTGTTACATTAGATTCACTAGTAGCAGTGAGAAAAACATCACGGGGTGGTGCGCATTGTATGGGTGTGTGTTACATTAGATTCACTAGTAGCAGTGAGAAAAACATCACGGGGTGGTGCGCATTGTATGGGTGTGTGTTACATTAGATTCACTAGTAGCAGTGAGAAAAACATCACGGGGTGGTGCGCATTGTATGGGTGTGTGTTACATTAGATTCACTAGTAGCAGTGAGAACATCACGTGGTGGTGCGCATTGTATGGGTGTGTGTTACATTAGATTCACTAGTAGGAGTGAGAAAAACATCACGGGGTGGTGCGCATTGTATGGGTGTGTGTTACATTAGATTCACTAGTAGCAGTGAGAACAACATCACGGGGTGGTGCGCATTGTATGGGTGTGTGTTACATTATATTCACTAGTAGCAGTGAGAAAAACATCACGGGGTGGTGCGCATTGTATGGGTGTGTGTTACATTAGATTCACTAGTAGCAGTGAGAAAAACATCACGGGGTGGTGCGCATTGTATGGGTGTGTGTTACATTAGATTCACTAGTAGCAGTGAGAAAATCATCACGGGGTGGTGCGCATTGTATGGGTGTGTGTTACATTAGATTCACTAGTAGGAGTGAGAAAAACATCACGGGGTGGTGCGCATTGTATGGGTGTGTGTTACATTAGATTCACTAGTAGGAGTGAGAAAAACATCACGGGGTGGTGCGCATTGTATGGGTGTGTGTTACATTAGATTCACTAGTAGGAGTGAGAAAAACATCACGGGGTGGTGCGCATTGTATGGGTGTGTGTTACATTACATTCACTAGTAGGAGTGAGAAAAACATCACGGGGTGGTGCGCATTGTATGGGTGTGTGTTACATTACATTCACTAGTAGGAGTGAGAAAAACATCACGGGGTGGTGCGCATTGTATGGGTGTGTGTTACATTAGATTCACTAGTAGGAGTGAGAAAAACATCACGGGGTGGTGCGCATTGTATGGGTGTGTGTTACATTAGATTCACTAGTAGGAGTGAGAAAAACATCACGGGGTGGTGCGCATTGTATGGGTGTGTGTTACATTAGATTCACTAGTAGGAGTGAGAAAATCATCACGGGGTGGTGCGCATTGTATGGGTGTGTGTTACATTAGATTCACTAGTAGGAGTGAGAAAAACATCACGGGGTGGTGCGCATTGTATGGGTGTGTGTTACATTAGATTCACTAGTAGCAGTGAGAAAAACATCACGGGGTGGTGCGCATTGTATGGGTGTGTGTTACATTAGATTCACTAGTAGCAGTGAGAAAAACATCACGGGGTGGTGCGCATTGTATGGGTGTGTGTTACATTAGATTCACTAGTAGCAGTGAGAAAAACATCACGGGGTGGTGCGCATTGTATGGGTGTGTGTTACATTAGATTCACTAGTAGCAGTGAGAAAAACATCACGGGGTGGTGCGCATTGTATGGGTGTGTGTTACACTAGATTCACTAGTAGCAGTGAGAAAAACATCACGGGGTGGTGCGCATTGTATGGGTGTGTGTTACTCTAGATTCACTAGTAGCAGTGAGAAAAACATCACGGGGTGGTGCGCATTGTATGGGTGTGTGTTACATTACATTCACTAGTAGCAGTGAGAAAAACATCACGGGGTGGTGCGCATTGTATGGGTGTGTGTTACATTAGATTCACTAGTAGCAGTGAGAAAAACATCACAGGGTGGTGCGCATTGTCGGGTGTGTGTTACATTACATTCACTAGTAGCAGTGAGAAAAACATCACGGGGTGGTGCGCATTGTATGGGTGTGTGTTACATTAGATTCACTAGTAGCAGTGAGAAAAACATCACGGGGTGGTGCGCATTGTATGGGTGTGTGTTACATTAGATTCACTAGTAGCAGTGAGAAAAACATCACGGGGTGGTGCGCATTGCATGGGTGTGTGTTACATTGCATTCACTAGTAGCAGTGAGAAAAACATCACGGGGTGGTGCGCATTGTATGGGTGTGTGTTACATTGCATTCACTAGTAGCAGTGAGAAAAACATCACGGGGTGGTGCGCATTGTATGGGTGTGTGTTACATTAGATTCACTAGTAGCAGTGAGAAAAACATCACGGGGTGGTGCGCATTGTATGGGTGTGTGTTACATTAGATTCACTAGTAGCAGTGAGAAAAACATCACGGGGTGGTGCGCATTGTATGGGTGTGTGTTACATTAGATTCACTAGTAGCAGTGAGAAAAACATCACGGAGTGGTGGGCATTGTATGGGTGTGTGTTACATTAGATTCACTAGTAGCAGTGTGAAAAACATCACGGGGTGGTGCGCATTGTATGGGTGTGTGTTACATTAGATTCACTAGTAGCAGTGAGAAAAATATCACGGGGTGGTGCGCATTGTATGGGTGTGTGTTACATTAGATTCACTAGTAGCAGTGAGAAAAACATCACGGGGTGGTGCGCATTGTATGGGTGTGTGTTACATTAGATTCACTAGTAGCAGTGAGAAAGACATCACGGGGTGGTGCGCATTGTATGGGTGTGTGTTACATTAGATTCACTAGTAGGAGTGAGAAAATCATCACGGGGTGGTGCGCATTGTATGGGTGTGTGTTACATTGGATTCACTAGTAGCAGTGAGAAAAACATCACGGGCTGGTGCGCATTGTATGGGTGTGTGTTACATTGGATTCACTAGTAGCAGTGAGAAAAACATCACGGGGTGGTGCGCATTGTATGGGTGTGTGTTACACTGGATTCACTAGTAGCAGTGAGAAACACATCACGGGGTGGTGCGCATTGTATGGGTATGTGTTACATTACATTCACTAGTAGCAGTGAGAAAAACATCACGGGGTGGTGCGCATTGTATGGGTGTGTGTTACATTAGATTCACTAGTAGCCCTGAGAAAAACATCACGGGGTGGTGCGCATTGTATGGGTGTGTGTTACACTAGATTCACTAGTAGCAGTGAGCAAAACATCACGGGGTGGTGCGCATTGTATGGGTGTGTGTTACATTACATTCACTAGTAGCCGTGAGAAAAACATCACGGGGTGGTGCGCATTGTATGGGTGTGTGTTACATTAGATTCACTAGTAGCAGTGAGAAAAACATCACGGGGTGGTGCGCATTGTATGGGTGTGTGTTACATTAGATTCACTAGTAGCAGTGAGAAAAACATCACGGGGTGGTGCGCATTGTATGGGTGTGTGTTACATTAGATTCACTAGTAGCAGTGAGAAAAACATCACGGGGTGGTGCGCATTGTATGGGTGTGTGTTACATTACATTCACTAGTAGCAGTGAGAAAAACATCACGGGGTGGTGCGCATTGTATGGGTGTGTGTTACATTAGATTCACTAGTAGCAGTGAGAACATCACGGGGTGGTGCGCATTGTATGGGTGTGTGTTACATTAGATTCACTAGTAGGAGTGAGAAAAACATCACGGGGTGGTGCGCATTGTATGGGTGTGTGTTACATTAGATTCACTAGTAGGAGTGAGAAAAACATCACGGGGTGGTGCGCATTGTATGGGTGTGTGTTACATTACATTCACTAGTAGGAGTGAGAAAAACATCACGGGGTGGTGCGCATTGTATGGGTGTGTGTTACATTAGATTCACTAGTAGGAGTGAGAAAAACATCACGGGGTGGTGCGCATTGTATGGGTGTGTGTTACATTAGATTCACTAGTAGGAGTGAGAAAATCATCACGGGGTGGTGCGCATTGTATGGGTGTGTGTTACATTAGATTCACTAGTAGGAGTGAGAAAAACATCACGGGGTGGTGCGAATTGTATGGGTGTGTGTTACATTAGATTCACTAGTAGGAGTGAGAAAAACATCACGGGGTGGTGCGCATTGTATGGGTGTGTGTTACATTACATTCACTAGTAGGAGTGAGAAAAACATCACGGGGTGGTGCGCATTGTATAGGTGTGTGTTACATTAGATTCACTAGTAGGAGTGAGAAAAACATCACGGGGTGGTGCGCATTGTATGGGTGTGTGTTACATTAGATTCACTAGTAGGAGTGAGAAAAACATCACGGGGTGGTGCGCATTGTATGGGTGTGTGTTACATTAGATTCACTAGTAGGAGTGAGAAAATCATCACGGGGTGGTGCGCATTGTATGGGTGTGTGTTACATTAGATTCACTAGTAGGAGTGAGAAAAACATCACGGGGTGGTGCGCATTGTATGGGTGTGTGTTACATTAGATTCACTAGTAGGAGTGAGAAAAACATCACGGGGTGGTGCGCATTGTATGGGTGTGTGTTACATTAGATTCACTAGTAGGAGTGAGAAAAACATCACGGGGTGGTGCGCATTGTATGGGTGTGTGTTACATTACATTCACTAGTAGGAGTGAGAAAAACATCACGGGGTGGTGCGCATTGTATGGGTGTGTGTTACATTACATTCACTAGTAGGAGTGAGAAAAACATCACGGGGTGGTGCGCATTGTATGGGTGTGTGTTACATTAGATTCACTAGTAGGAGTGAGAAAAACATCACGGGGTGGTGCGCATTGTATGGGTGTGTGTTACATTAGATTCACTAGTAGGAGTGAGAAAAACATCACGGGGTGGTGCGCATTGTATGGGTGTGTGTTACATTAGATTCACTAGTAGGAGTGAGAAAATCATCACGGGGTGGTGCGCATTGTATGGGTGTGTGTTACATTAGATTCACTAGTAGGAGTGAGAAAAACATCACGGGGTGGTGCGCATTGTATGGGTGTGTGTTACTCTAGATTCACTAGTAGCAGTGAGAAAAACATCACGGGGTGGTGCGCATTGTATGGGTGTGTGTTACATTACATTCACTAGTAGCAGTGAGAAAAACATCACGGGGTGGTGCGCATTCTATGGGTGTGTGTTACATTAGATTCACTAGTAGCAGTGAGAAAAACATCACAGGGTGGTGCGCATTGTCGGGTGTGTGTTACATTACATTCACTAGTAGCAGTGAGAAAAACATCTCGGGGTGGTGCGCATTGTATGGGTGTGTGTTACATTAGATTCACTAGTAGCAGTGAGAAAAACATCACGGGGTGGTGCGCATTGTATGGGTGTGTGTTACATTAGATTCACTAGTAGCAGTGAGAAAAACATCACGGGGTGGTGCGCATTGCATGGGTGTGTGTTACATTGCATTCACTAGTAGCAGTGAGAAAAACATCACGGGGTGGTGCGCATTGTATGGGTGTGTGTTACATTGCATTCACTAGTAGCAGTGAGAAAAACATCACGGGGTGGTGCGCATTGTATGGGTGTGTGTTACATTAGATTCACTAGTAGCAGTGAGAAAAACATCACGGGGTGGTGCGCATTGTATGGGTGTGTGTTACATTAGATTCACTAGTAGCAGTGAGAAAAACATCACGGGGTGGTGCGCATTGTATGGGTGTGTGTTACATTAGATTCACTAGTTGCAGTGAGAAAAACATCACGGAGTGGTGGGCATTGTATGGGTGTGTGTTACATTAGATTCACTAGTAGCAGTGAGAAAAACATCACGGGGTGGTGCGCATTGTATGGGTGTGTGTTACATTAGATTCACTAGTAGCAGTGAGAAAAATATCACGGGGTGGTGCGCATTGTATGGGTGTGTGTTACATTAGATTCACTAGTAGCAGTGAGAAAAACATCACGGGGTGGTGCGCATTGTATGGGTGTGTGTTACATTAGATTCACTAGTAGCAGTGAGAAAGACATCACGGGGTGGTGCGCATTGTATGGGTGTGTGTTACATTAGATTCACTAGTAGGAGTGAGAAAATCATCACGGGGTGGTGCGCATTGTATGGGTGTGTGTTACATTGGATTCACTAGTAGCAGTGAGAAAAACATCACGGGGTGGTGCGCATTGTATGGGTGTGTGTTACATTGGATTCACTAGTAGCAGTGAGAAAAACATCACGGGGTGGTGCGCATTGTATGGGTGTGTGTTACACTGGATTCACTAGTAGCAGTGAGAAACACATCACGGGGTGGTGCGCATTGTATGGGTATGTGTTACATTACATTCACTAGTAGCAGTGAGAAAAACATCACGGGGTGGTGCGCATTGTATGGGTGTGTGTTACATTAGATTCACTAGTAGCCCTGAGAAAAACATCACGGGGTGGTGCGCATTGTATGGGTGTGTGTTACACTAGATTCACTAGTAGCAGTGAGCAAAACATCACGGGGTGGTGCGCATTGTATGGGTGTGTGTTACATTACATTCACTAGTAGCCGTGAGAAAAACATCACGGGGTGGTGCGCATTGTATGGGTGTGTGTTACATTAGATTCACTAGTAGCAGTGAGAAAAACATCACGGGGTGGTGCGCATTGTATGGGTGTGTGTTACATTAGATTCACTAGTAGCAGTGAGAAAAACATCACGGGGTGGTGCGCATTGTATGGGTGTGTGTTACATTAGATTCACTAGTAGCAGTGAGAAAAACATCACGGGGTGGTGCGCATTGTATGGGTGTGTGTTACATTACATTCACTAGTAGCAGTGAGAAAAACATCACGGGGTGGTGCGCATTGTATGGGTGTGTGTTACATTACATTCACTAGTAGCAGTGAGAACATCACGGGGTGGTGCGCATTGTATGGGTGTGTGTTACATTAGATTCACTAGTAGGAGTGAGAAAAACATCACGGGGTGGTGCGCATTGTATGGGTGTGTGTTACATTAGATTCACTAGTAGGAGTGAGAAAAACATCACGGGGTGGTGCGCATTGTATGGGTGTGTGTTACATTACATTCACTAGTAGGAGTGAGAAAAACATCACGGGGTGGTGCGCATTGTATGGGTGTGTGTTACATTAGATTCACTAGTAGGAGTGAGAAAAACATCACGGGGTGGTGCGCATTGTATGGGTGTGTGTTACATTAGATTCACTAGTAGGAGTGAGAAAATCATCACGGGGTGGTGCGCATTGTATGGGTGTGTGTTACATTAGATTCACTAGTAGGAGTGAGAAAAACATCACGGGGTGGTGCGCATTGTATGGGTGTGTGTTACATTAGATTCACTAGTAGGAGTGAGAAAAACATCACGGGGTGGTGCGCATTGTATGGGTGTGTGTTACATTACATTCACTAGTAGGAGTGAGAAAAACATCACGGGGTGGTGCGCATTGTATAGGTGTGTGTTACATTAGATTCACTAGTAGGAGTGAGAAAAACATCACGGGGTGGTGCGCATTGTATGGGTGTGTGTTACATTAGATTCACTAGTAGGAGTGAGAAAAACATCACGGGGTGGTGCGCATTGTATGGGTGTGTGTTACATTAGATTCACTAGTAGGAGTGAGAAAATCATCACGGGGTGGTGCGCATTGTATGGGTGTGTGTTACATTAGATTCACTAGTAGGAGTGAGAAAAACATCACGGGGTGGTGCGCATTGTATGGGTGTGTGTTACATTAGATTCACTAGTAGGAGTGAGAAAAACATCACGGGGTGGTGCGCATTGTATGGGTGTGTGTTACATTACATTCACTAGTAGGAGTGAGAAAAACATCACGGGGTGGTGCGCATTGTATAGGTGTGTGTTACATTAGATTCACTAGTAGGAGTGAGAAAAACATCACGGGGTGGTGCGCATTGTATGGGTGTGTGTTACATTAGATTCACTAGTAGGAGTGAGAAAAACATCACGGGGTGGTGCGCATTGTATGGGTGTGTGTTACATTAGATTCACTAGTAGGAGTGAGAAAAACATCACGGGGTGGTGCCCATTGTATGGGTCGGTGTTACATTAGATTCACTAGTAGGAGTGAGAAAAACATCACGGGGTGGTGCGCATCGTATGGGTGTGTGTTACATTAGATTCACTAGTAGCAGTGAGAAAAACATCACGGGGTGGTGCGCATTGTATGGGTGTGTGTTACATTAGATTCACTAGTAGCAGTGAGAAAAACATCACGGGGTGGTGCGCATTGTATGGGTGTTTGTTACATTAGATTCACTAGTAGCAGTGAGAAAAACATCACGGGGTGGTGCGCATTGTATGGGTGTGTGTTACATTAGATTCACTAGTAGCAGTGAGAAAATCATCACGGGGTGGTGCGCATTGTATGGGTGTGTGTTACATTACATTCACTAGTAGCAGTGAGAAAAACATCACGGGGTGGTGCGCATTGTATGGGTGTGTGTTACATTAGATTCACTAGTAGCAGTGAGAAAATCATCACGGGGTGGTGCGCATTGTATGGGTGTGTGTTACATTAGATTCACTAGTAGCAGTGAGAAAGACATCACGGGGTGGTGCGCATTGTATGGGTGTGTGTTACATTAGATTCACTAGTAGCAGTGAGAAAAACATCACGGGGTGGTGCGCATTGTATGGGTGTGTGTTACATTAGATTCACTAGTAGCAGTGAGAAAAACATCACGGGGTGGTGCGCATTGTATGGGTGTTTGTTACATTAGATTCACTAGTAGCAGTGAGAAAAACATCACGGGGTGGTGCGCATTGTATGGTTGTGTGTTACATTAAATTCACTAGTAGCAGTGAGAAAAACATCACGGGGTGGTGCGCATTGTATGGGTGTGTGTTACATTAGATTCACTAGTAGCAGTGAGAAAAACATCACGGGGTGGTGCGCATTGTATGGGTGTGTGTTACATTAGATTCACTAGTATCAGTGAGAAAAACATCACGGGGTGGTGCGCATTGTATGGGTGTGTGTTACATTAGATTCACTAGTAGCAGTGATCAAGACATCACGGGGTGGTGCGCATTGTATGGGTGTGTGTTACATTACATTCACTAGTAGGAGTGAGAAAATCATCACGGGGTGGTGCGCATTGTATGGGTGTGTGTTACATTAGATTCACTAGTAGCAGTGAGAAAGACATCACGGGGTGGTGCGCATTGTATGGGTGTGTGTTACATTAGATTCACTAGTAGCAGTGAGAAAAACATCACGGGGTGGTGCGCATTGTATGGGTGTGTGTTACATTAGATTCACTAGTAGCAGTGAGAAAAACATCACGGGGTGGTGCGCATTGTACGGGTGTGTGTTACATTAGATTCACTAGTAGGAGTGAGAAAAACATCACGGGGTGGTGTGCATTGTATGGGTGTGTGTTACATTAGATTCACTAGTAGGAGTGAGAAAAACATCACGGGGTGGTGCGCATTGTATGGGTGTGTGTTACATTAGATTCACTAGTAGGAGTGAGAAAAACATCACGGGGTGGTGCGCATTGTATGGGTGTGTGTTACATTAGATTCACTAGTAGGAGTGAGAAAATCATCACGGGGTGGTGCGCATTGTACGGGTGTGTGTTACATTAGATTCATTAGTAGCAGTGAGAAAAACATCACGGGGTGGTGCGCATTGTATGGGTGTGTGTTACATTAGATTCACTAGTAGCAGTGCGAAAAACATCACGGGGTCGTGCGCATTGTATGGGTGTGTGTTACATTAGATTCACTAGTAGCAGTGCGAAAAACATCACGGGGTGGTGCGCATTGTATGGGTGTGTGTTACATTAGATACACTAGTAGCAGTGAGAAAAACATCACGGGGTGGTGCGCATTGTATGGGTGTGTGTTACATTAGATTCACTAGTAGCAGTGAGAAAAACATCACGGGGTGGTGCGCATTGTATGGGTGTGTGTTACATTAGATTCACTAGTAGCAGTGAGAAAAACATCACGGGGTGGTGCGCATTGTATGGGTGTGTGTTACACTAGATTCACTAGTAGCAGTGAGCAAAACATCACGGGGTGGTGCGCATTGTATGGGTGTGTGTTACACTAGATTCACTAGTAGCAGTGAGAAAAACATCACGGGGTGGTGCGCATTGTATGGGTGTGTGTTACATTAGATTCACTAGTAGCAGTGAGAAAAACATCACGGGGTGGTGCGCATTGTATGGGTGTGTGTTACATTAGATTCACTAGTAGCAGTGAGAAAAACATCACGGGGTGGTGCGCATTGTATGGGTGTGTGTTACATTAGATTCACTAGTAGCAGTGAGAAAAACATCACGGGGTGGTGCGCATTGTATGGGTGTGTGTTACATTAGATTCACTAGTAGCAGTGAGAAAAACATCACGGGGTGGTGCGCATTGTATGGGTGTGTGTTACATTAGATTCACTAGTAGCAGTGAGAACATCACGTGGTGGTGCGCATTGTATGGGTGTGTGTTACATTAGATTCACTAGTAGCAGTGAGAAAAACATCACGGGGTGGTGCGCATTGTATGGGTGTGTGTTACATTAGATTCACTAGTAGCAGTGAGAACAACATCACGGGGTGGTGCGCATTGTATGGGTGTGTGTTACATTATATTCACTAGTAGCAGTGAGAAAAACATCACGGGGTGGTGCGCATTGTATGGGTGTGTGTTACATTAGATTCACTAGTAGCAGTGAGAAAAACATCACGGGGTGGTGCGCATTGTATGGGTGTGTGTTACATTAGATTCACTAGTAGCAGTGAGAAAATCATCACGGGGTGGTGCGCATTGTATGGGTGTGTGTTACATTAGATTCACTAGTAGGAGTGAGAAAAACATCACGGGGTGGTGCGCATTGTATGGGTGTGTGTTACATTAGATTCACTAGTAGGAGTGAGAAAAACATCACGGGGTGGTGCGCATTGTATGGGTGTGTGTTACATTAGATTCACTAGTAGCAGTGAGAAAATCATCACGGGGTGGTGCGCATTGTATGGGTGTGTGTTACATTAGATTCACTAGTAGCAGTGAGAAAGACATCACGGGGTGGTGCGCATTGTATGGGTGTGTGTTACATTAGATTCACTAGTAGCAGTGAGAAAAACATCACGGGGTGGTGCGCATTGTATGGGTGTGTGTTACATTAGATTCACTAGTAGCAGTGAGAAAAACATCACGGGGTGGTGCGCATTGTATGGGTGTTTGTTACATTAGATTCACTAGTAGCAGTGAGAAAAACATCACGGGGTGGTGCGCATTGTATGGTTGTGTGTTACATTAAATTCACTAGTAGCAGTGAGAAAAACATCACGGGGTGGTGCGCATTGTATGGGTGTGTGTTACATTAGATTCACTAGTAGCAGTGAGAAAAACATCACGGGGTGGTGCGCATTGTATGGGTGTGTGTTACATTAGATTCACTAGTATCAGTGAGAAAAACATCACGGGGTGGTGCGCATTGTATGGGTGTGTGTTACATTAGATTCACTAGTAGCAGTGATCAAGACATCACGGGGTGGTGCGCATTGTATGGGTGTGTGTTACATTACATTCACTAGTAGGAGTGAGAAAATCATCACGGGGTGGTGCGCATTGTATGGGTGTGTGTTACATTAGATTCACTAGTAGCAGTGAGAAAGACATCACGGGGTGGTGCGCATTGTATGGGTGTGTGTTACATTAGATTCACTAGTAGCAGTGAGAAAAACATCACGGGGTGGTGCGCATTGTATGGGTGTGTGTTACATTAGATTCACTAGTAGCAGTGAGAAAAACATCACGGGGTGGTGCGCATTGTACGGGTGTGTGTTACATTAGATTCACTAGTAGGAGTGAGAAAAACATCACGGGGTGGTGCGCATTGTATGGGTGTGTGTTACATTAGATTCACTAGTAGGAGTGAGAAAAACATCACGGGGTGGTGCGCATTGTATGGGTGTGTGTTACATTAGATTCACTAGTAGGAGTGAGAAAAACATCACGGGGTGGTGCGCATTGTATGGGTGTGTGTTACATTAGATTCACTAGTAGGAGTGAGAAAATCATCACGGGGTGGTGCGCATTGTACGGGTGTGTGTTACATTAGATTCATTAGTAGCAGTGAGAAAAACATCACGGGGTGGTGCGCATTGTATGGGTGTGTGTTACATTAGATTCACTAGTAGCAGTGCGAAAAACATCACGGGGTCGTGCGCATTGTATGGGTGTGTGTTACATTAGATTCACTAGTAGCAGTGCGAAAAACATCACGGGGTGGTGCGCATTGTATGGGTGTGTGTTACATTAGATACACTAGTAGCAGTGAGAAAAACATCACGGGGTGGTGCGCATTGTATGGGTGTGTGTTACATTAGATTCACTAGTAGCAGTGAGAAAAACATCACGGGGTGGTGCGCATTGTATGGGTGTGTGTTACATTAGATTCACTAGTAGCAGTGAGAAAAACATCACGGGGTGGTGCGCATTGTATGGGTGTGTGTTACACTAGATTCACTAGTAGCAGTGAGCAAAACATCACGGGGTGGTGCGCATTGTATGGGTGTGTGTTACACTAGATTCACTAGTAGCAGTGAGAAAAACATCACGGGGTGGTGCGCATTGTATGGGTGTGTGTTACATTAGATTCACTAGTAGCAGTGAGAAAAACATCACGGGGTGGTGCGCATTGTATGGGTGTGTGTTACATTAGATTCACTAGTAGCAGTGAGAAAAACATCACGGGGTGGTGCGCATTGTATGGGTGTGTGTTACATTAGATTCACTAGTAGCAGTGAGAAAAACATCACGGGGTGGTGCGCATTGTATGGGTGTGTGTTACATTAGATTCACTAGTAGCAGTGAGAAAAACATCACGGGGTGGTGCGCATTGTATGGGTGTGTGTTACATTAGATTCACTAGTAGCAGTGAGAACATCACGTGGTGGTGCGCATTGTATGGGTGTGTGTTACATTAGATTCACTAGTAGGAGTGAGAAAAACATCACGGGGTGGTGCGCATTGTATGGGTGTGTGTTACATTAGATTCACTAGTAGCAGTGAGAACAACATCACGGGGTGGTGCGCATTGTATGGGTGTGTGTTACATTATATTCACTAGTAGCAGTGAGAAAAACATCACGGGGTGGTGCGCATTGTATGGGTGTGTGTTACATTAGATTCACTAGTAGCAGTGAGAAAAACATCACGGGGTGGTGCGCATTGTATGGGTGTGTGTTACATTAGATTCACTAGTAGCAGTGAGAAAATCATCACGGGGTGGTGCGCATTGTATGGGTGTGTGTTACATTAGATTCACTAGTAGGAGTGAGAAAAACATCACGGGGTGGTGCGCATTGTATGGGTGTGTGTTACATTAGATTCACTAGTAGGAGTGAGAAAAACATCACGGGGTGGTGCGCATTGTATGGGTGTGTGTTACATTAGATTCACTAGTAGGAGTGAGAAAAACATCACGGGGTGGTGCGCATTGTATGGGTGTGTGTTACATTACATTCACTAGTAGGAGTGAGAAAAACATCACGGGGTGGTGCGCATTGTATGGGTGTGTGTTACATTACATTCACTAGTAGGAGTGAGAAAAACATCACGGGGTGGTGCGCATTGTATGGGTGTGTGTTACATTAGATTCACTAGTAGGAGTGAGAAAAACATCACGGGGTGGTGCGCATTGTATGGGTGTGTGTTACATTAGATTCACTAGTAGGAGTGAGAAAAACATCACGGGGTGGTGCGCATTGTATGGGTGTGTGTTACATTAGATTCACTAGTAGGAGTGAGAAAATCATCACGGGGTGGTGCGCATTGTATGGGTGTGTGTTACATTAGATTCACTAGTAGGAGTGAGAAAAACATCACGGGGTGGTGCGCATTGTATGGGTGTGTGTTACATTAGATTCACTAGTAGCAGTGAGAAAAACATCACGGGGTGGTGCGCATTGTATGGGTGTGTGTTACATTAGATTCACTAGTAGCAGTGAGAAAAACATCACGGGGTGGTGCGCATTGTATGGGTGTGTGTTACATTAGATTCACTAGTAGCAGTGAGAAAAACATCACGGGGTGGTGCGCATTGTATGGGTGTGTGTTACATTAGATTCACTAGTAGCAGTGAGAAAAACATCACGGGGTGGTGCGCATTGTATGGGTGTGTGTTACACTAGATTCACTAGTAGCAGTGAGAAAAACATCACGGGGTGGTGCGCATTGTATGGGTGTGTGTTACTCTAGATTCACTAGTAGCAGTGAGAAAAACATCACGGGGTGGTGCGCATTGTATGGGTGTGTGTTACATTACATTCACTAGTAGCAGTGAGAAAAACATCACGGGGTGGTGCGCATTGTATGGGTGTGTGTTACATTAGATTCACTAGTAGCAGTGAGAAAAACATCACAGGGTGGTGCGCATTGTCGGGTGTGTGTTACATTACATTCACTAGTAGCAGTGAGAAAAACATCACGGGGTGGTGCGCATTGTATGGGTGTGTGTTACATTAGATTCACTAGTAGGAGTGAGAAAAACATCACGGGGTGGTGCGCATTGTATGGGTGTGTGTTACATTAGATTCACTAGTAGCAGTGAGAAAAACATCACGGGGTGGTGCGCATTGCATGGGTGTGTGTTACATTGCATTCACTAGTAGCAGTGAGAAAAACATCACGGGGTGGTGCGCATTGTATGGGTGTGTGTTACATTGCATTCACTAGTAGCAGTGAGAAAAACATCACGGGGTGGTGCGCATTGTATGGGTGTGTGTTACATTAGATTCACTAGTAGCAGTGAGAAAAACATCACGGGGTGGTGCGCATTGTATGGGTGTGTGTTACATTAGATTCACTAGTAGCAGTGAGAAAAACATCACGGGGTGGTTTGCATTGTATGGGTGTGTGTTACATTAGATTCACTAGTAGCAGTGAGAAAAACATCACGGAGTGGTGGGCATTGTATGGGTGTGTGTTACATTAGATTCACTAGTAGCAGTGTGAAAAACATCACGGGGTGGTGCGCATTGTATGGGTGTGTGTTACATTAGATTCACTAGTAGCAGTGAGAAAAATATCACGGGGTGGTGCGCATTGTATGGGTGTGTGTTACATTAGATTCACTAGTAGCAGTGAGAAAAACATCACGGGGTGGTGCGCATTGTATGGGTGTGTGTTACATTAGATTCACTAGTAGCAGTGAGAAAGACATCACGGGGTGGTGCGCATTGTATGGGTGTGTGTTACATTAGATTCACTAGTAGGAGTGAGAAAATCATCACGGGGTGGTGCGCATTGTATGGGTGTGTGTTACATTGGATTCACTAGTAGCAGTGAGAAAAACATCACGGGCTGGTGCGCATTGTATGGGTGTGTGTTACATTGGATTCACTAGTAGCAGTGAGAAAAACATCACGGGGTGGTGCGCATTGTATGGGTGTGTGTTACACTGGATTCACTAGTAGCAGTGAGAAACACATCACGGGGTGGTGCGCATTTTATGGGTATGTGTTACATTACATTCACTAGTAGCAGTGAGAAAAACATCACGGGGTGGTGCGCATTGTATGGGTGTGTGTTACATTAGATTCACTAGTAGCCCTGAGAAAAACATCACGGGGTGGTGCGCATTGTATGGGTGTGTGTTACACTAGATTCACTAGTAGCAGTGAGCAAAACATCACGGGGTGGTGCGCATTGTATGGGTGTGTGTTACATTACATTCACTAGTAGCCGTGAGAAAAACATCACGGGGTGGTGCGCATTGTATGGGTGTGTGTTACATTAGATTCACTAGTAGCAGTGAGAAAAACATCACGGGGTGGTGCGCATTGTATGGGTGTGTGTTACATTAGATTCACTAGTAGCAGTGAGAAAAACATCACGGGGTGGTGCGCATTGTATGGGTGTGTGTTACATTACATTCACTAGTAGCAGTGAGAAAAACATCACGGGGTGGTGCGCATTGTATGGGTGTGTGTTACATTACATTCACTAGTAGCAGTGAGAACATCACGGGGTGGTGCGCATTGTATGGGTGTGTGTTACATTAGATTCACTAGTAGGAGTGAGAAAAACATCACGGGGTGGTGCGCATTGTATGGGTGTGTGTTACATTAGATTCACTAGTAGGAGTGAGAAAAACATCACGGGGTGGTGCGCATTGTATGGGTGTGTGTTACATTACATTCACTAGTAGGAGTGAGAAAAACATCACGGGGTGGTGCGCATTGTATGGGTGTGTGTTACATTAGATTCACTAGTAGGAGTGAGAAAAACATCACGGGGTGGTGCGCATTGTATGGGTGTGTGTTACATTAGATTCACTAGTAGGAGTGAGAAAATCATCACGGGGTGGTGCGCATTGTATGGGTGTGTGTTACATTAGATTCACTAGTAGGAGTGAGAAAAACATCACGGGGTGGTGCGAATTGTATGGGTGTGTGTTACATTAGATTCACTAGTAGGAGTGAGAAAAACATCACGGGGTGGTGCGCATTGTATGGGTGTGTGTTACATTACATTCACTAGTAGGAGTGAGAAAAACATCACGGGGTGGTGCGCATTGTATAGGTGTGTGTTACATTAGATTCACTAGTAGGAGTGAGAAAAACATCACGGGGTGGTGCGCATTGTATGGGTGTGTGTTACATTAGATTCACTAGTAGGAGTGAGAAAAACATCACGGGGTGGTGCGCATTGTATGGGTGTGTGTTACATTAGATTCACTAGTAGGAGTGAGAAAATCATCACGGGGTGGTGCGCATTGTATGGGTGTGTGTTACATTAGATTCACTAGTAGGAGTGAGAAAAACATCACGGGGTGGTGCGCATTGTATGGGTGTGTGTTACATTAGATTCACTAGTAGGAGTGAGAAAAACATCACGGGGTGGTGCGCATTGTATGGGTGTGTGTTACATTAGATTCACTAGTAGGAGTGAGAAAAACATCACGGGGTGGTGCGCATTGTATGGGTGTGTGTTACATTACATTCACTAGTAGGAGTGAGAAAAACATCACGGGGTGGTGCGCATTGTATGGGTGTGTGTTACATTACATTCACTAGTAGGAGTGAGAAAAACATCACGGGGTGGTGCGCATTGTATGGGTGTGTGTTACATTAGATTCACTAGTAGGAGTGAGAAAAACATCAGGGGTGGTGCGCATTGTATGGGTGTGTGTTACATTAGATTCACTAGTAGGAGTGAGAAAAACATCACGGGGTGGTGCGCATTGTATGGGTGTGTGTTACATTAGATTCACTAGTAGGAGTGAGAAAATCATCACGGGGTGGTGCGCATTGTATGGGTGTGTGTTACATTAGATTCACTAGTAGGAGTGAGAAAAACATCACGGGGTGGTGCGCATTGTATGGGTGTGTGTTACTCTAGATTCACTAGTAGCAGTGAGAAAAACATCACGGGGTGGTGCGCATTGTATGGGTGTGTGTTACATTACATTCACTAGTAGCAGTGAGAAAAACATCACGGGGTGGTGCGCATTCTATGGGTGTGTGTTACATTAGATTCACTAGTAGCAGTGAGAAAAACATCACAGGGTGGTGCGCATTGTCGGGTGTGTGTTACATTACATTCACTAGTAGCAGTGAGAAAAACATCACGGGGTGGTGCGCATTGTATGGGTGTGTGTTACATTAGATTCACTAGTAGCAGTGAGAAAAACATCACGGGGTGGTGCGCATTGTATGGGTGTGTGTTACATTAGATTCACTAGTAGCAGTGAGAAAAACATCACGGGGTGGTGCGCATTGCATGGGTGTGTGTTACATTGCATTCACTAGTAGCAGTGAGAAAAACATCACGGGGTGGTGCGCATTGTATGGGTGTGTGTTACATTGCATTCACTAGTAGCAGTGAGAAAAACATCACGGGGTGGTGCGCATTGTATGGGTGTGTGTTACATTAGATTCACTAGTAGCAGTGAGAAAAACATCACGGGGTGGTGCGCATTGTATGGGTGTGTGTTACATTAGATTCACTAGTAGCAGTGAGAAAAACATCACGGGGTGGTGCGCATTGTATGGGTGTGTGTTACATTAGATTCACTAGTTGCAGTGAGAAAAACATCACGGAGTGGTGGGCATTGTATGGGTGTGTGTTACATTAGATTCACTAGTAGCAGTGAGAAAAACATCACGGGGTGGTGCGCATTGTATGGGTGTGTGTTACATTAGATTCACTAGTAGCAGTGAGAAAAATATCACGGGGTGGTGCGCATTGTATGGGTGTGTGTTACATTAGATTCACTAGTAGCAGTGAGAAAAACATCACGGGGTGGTGCGCATTGTATGGGTGTGTGTTACATTAGATTCACTAGTAGCAGTGAGAAAGACATCACGGGGTGGTGCGCATTGTATGGGTGTGTGTTACATTAGATTCACTAGTAGGAGTGAGAAAATCATCACGGGGTGGTGCGCATTGTATGGGTGTGTGTTACATTGGATTCACTAGTAGCAGTGAGAAAAACATCACGGGGTGGTGCGCATTGTATGGGTGTGTGTTACATTGGATTCACTAGTAGCAGTGAGAAAAACATCACGGGGTGGTGCGCATTGTATGGGTGTGTGTTACACTGGATTCACTAGTAGCAGTGAGAAACACATCACGGGGTGGTGCGCATTGTATGGGTATGTGTTACATTACATTCACTAGTAGCAGTGAGAAAAACATCACGGGGTGGTGCGCATTGTATGGGTGTGTGTTACATTAGATTCACTAGTAGCCCTGAGAAAAACATCACGGGGTGGTGCGCATTGTATGGGTGTGTGTTACACTAGATTCACTAGTAGCAGTGAGCAAAACATCACGGGGTGGTGCGCATTGTATGGGTGTGTGTTACATTACATTCACTAGTAGCCGTGAGAAAAACATCACGGGGTGGTGCGCATTGTATGGGTGTGTGTTACATTAGATTCACTAGTAGCAGTGAGAAAAACATCACGGGGTGGTGCGCATTGTATGGGTGTGTGTTACATTAGATTCACTAGTAGCAGTGAGAAAAACATCACGGGGTGGTGCGCATTGTATGGGTGTGTGTTACATTAGATTCACTAGTAGCAGTGAGAAAAACATCACGGGGTGGTGCGCATTGTATGGGTGTGTGTTACATTACATTCACTAGTAGCAGTGAGAAAAACATCACGGGGTGGTGCGCATTGTATGGGTGTGTGTTACATTACATTCACTAGTAGCAGTGAGAACATCACGGGGTGGTGCGCATTGTATGGGTGTGTGTTACATTAGATTCACTAGTAGGAGTGAGAAAAACATCACGGGGTGGTGCGCATTGTATGGGTGTGTGTTACATTAGATTCACTAGTAGGAGTGAGAAAAACATCACGGGGTGGTGCACATTGTATGGGTGTGTGTTACATTACATTCACTAGTAGGAGTGAGAAAAACATCACGGGGTGGTGCGCATTGTATGGGTGTGTGTTACATTAGATTCACTAGTAGGAGTGAGAAAAACATCACGGGGTGGTGCGCATTGTATGGGTGTGTGTTACATTAGATTCACTAGTAGGAGTGAGAAAATCATCACGGGGTGGTGCGCATTGTATGGGTGTGTGTTACATTAGATTCACTAGTAGGAGTGAGAAA
The DNA here is from genome assembly GCF_034190915.1 of Cavia porcellus. Classification (NCBI taxonomy): domain Eukaryota; kingdom Metazoa; phylum Chordata; class Mammalia; order Rodentia; family Caviidae; genus Cavia; species Cavia porcellus. The sequence continues at coordinate 127,280 of NW_026947828.1, forward strand.
AACATCACGGGGTGGTGCGCATTGTATGGGTGTGTGTTACATTAGATTCACTAGTAGGAGTGAGAAAAACATCACGGGGTGGTGCGCATTGTATGGGTGTGTGTTACATTACATTCACTAGTAGGAGTGAGAAAAACATCACGGGGTGGTGCGCATTGTATAGGTGTGTGTTACATTAGATTCACTAGTAGGAGTGAGAAAAACATCACGGGGTGGTGCGCATTGTATGGGTGTGTGTTACATTAGATTCACTAGTAGGAGTGAGAAAAACATCACGGGGTGGTGCGCATTGTATGGGTGTGTGTTACATTAGATTCACTAGTAGGAGTGAGAAAATCATCACGGGGTGGTGCGCATTGTATGGGTGTGTGTTACATTAGATTCACTAGTAGGAGTGAGAAAAACATCACGGGGTGGTGCGCATTGTATGGGTGTGTGTTACATTAGATTCACTAGTAGGAGTGAGAAAAACATCACGGGGTGGTGCGCATTGTATGGGTGTGTGTTACATTACATTCACTAGTAGGAGTGAGAAAAACATCACGGGGTGGTGCGCATTGTATAGGTGTGTGTTACATTAGATTCACTAGTAGGAGTGAGAAAAACATCACGGGGTGGTGCGCATTGTATGGGTGTGTGTTACATTAGATTCACTAGTAGGAGTGAGAAAAACATCACGGGGTGGTGCGCATTGTATGGGTGTGTGTTACATTAGATTCACTAGTAGGAGTGAGAAAAACATCACGGGGTGGTGCCCATTGTATGGGTGTGTGTTACATTAGATTCACTAGTAGGAGTGAGAAAAACATCACGGGGTGGTGCGCATCGTATGGGTGTGTGTTACATTAGATTCACTAGTAGCAGTGAGAAAAACATCACGGGGTGGTGCGCATCGTATGGGTGTGTGTTACATTACATTCACTAGTAGCAGTGAGAAAAACATCACGGGGTGCTGCGCATCGTATGGGTGTGTGTTACATTAGATTCACTAGTAGCAGTGAGAAAAACATCACGGGGTGGTGCGCATCGTATGGGTGTGTGTTACATTAGATTCACTAGTAGCAGTGAGAAAAACATCACGGGGTGGTGCGCATCGTATGGGTGTGTGTTACATTAGATTCACTAGTAGCAGTGAGAAAAACATCACGGGGTGGTGCGCATTGTATGGGTGTGTGTTACACTAGATTCACTAGTAGCAGTGAGAAAAACATCACGGGGTGGTGCGCATTGTATGGGTGTGTGTTACACTAGATTCACTAGTAGCAGTGAGAAAAACATCACGGGGTGGTGCGCATTGTATGGGTGTGTGTTACATTGCATTCACTAGTAGCAGTGAGAAAAACATCACGGCGTAGTGCGCATCGTACGGGTGTGTGTTACATTAGATTCACTAGTAGCAGTGAGAAAAACATCACGGGGTGGTGCGCATTGTATGGGTGTGTGTTACATTAGATTCACTAGTAGGAGTGAGAAAAACATCACGGGGTGGTGCGCATTGTATGGGTGTGTGTTACATTACATTCACTAGTAGGAGTGAGAAAAACATCACGGGGTGGTGCCCATTGTATGGGTGTGTGTTACATTACATTCACTAGTAGGAGTGAGAAAAACATCACGGGGTGGTGCGCATTGTATGGGTGTGTGTTACATTAGATTCACTAGTAGGAGTGAGAAAAACATCACGGGGTGGTGCGCATTGTATGGGTGTGTGTTACATTAGATTCACTAGTAGGAGTGAGAAAAACATCACGGGGTGGTGCGCATCGTATGGGTGTGTGTTACATTAGATTCACTAGTAGCAGTGAGAAAAACATCACGGGGTGGTGCGCATCGTACGGGTGTGTGTTACATTAGATTCACTAGTAGCAGTGAGAAAAACATCACGGGGTGGTGCGCATCGTACGGGTGTGTGTTACATTAGATTCACTAGTAGCAGTGAGAAAAACATCACGGGGTGGTGCGCATCGTATGGGTGTGTGTTACATTAGATTCACTAGTAGGAGTGAGAAAAACATCACGGGGTGGTGGGCATTGTATGGGTGTGTGTTACATTACATTCACTAGTAGGAGTGAGAAAAACATCACGGGGTGGTGCGCATTGTATGGGTGTGTGTTACATTGCATTCACTAGTAGCAGTGAGAAAAACATCACGGGGTGGTGCGCATTGTATGGGTGTGTGTTACATTACATTCACTAGTAGCAGTGAGAAAAACATCACGGGGTGGTGCGCATTGTATGGGTGTGTGTTACATTACATTCACTAGTAGCAGTGAGAAAAACATCACGGGGTGGTGCGCATTGTATGGGTGTGTGTTACATTAGATTCACTAGTAGCAGTGAGAAAAACATCACGGGGTGGTGCGCATTGTATGGGTGTGTGTTACATTAGATTCACTAGTAGCAGTGAGAAAAACATCACGGGGTGGTGCGCATTGTATGGGTGTGTGTTACATTAGATTCACTAGTAGCAGTGAGAAAAACATCACGGGGTGGTGCGCATTGTATGGGTGTGTGTTACATTACATTCACTAGTAGCAGTGAGAAAAACATCACGGGGTGGTGCGCATTGTATGGGTGTGTGTTACATTACATTCACTAGTAGCAGTGAGAAAAACATCACGGGGTGGTGCGCATTGTATGGGTGTGTGTTACATTACATTCACTAGTAGCAGTGAGAAAAACATCACGGGGTGGTGCGCATTGTATGGGTGTGTGTTACATTACATTCACTAGTAGCAGTGAGAAAAACATCACGGGGTGGTGCGCATTTTATGGGTGTGTGTTACATTAGATTCCCTAGTAGCAGTGAGAAAAACATCACGGGGTGGTGCGCATTGTATGGGTGTGTGTTACATTGCATTCACTAGTAGCAGTGAGAAAAACATCACGGGGTGGTGCGCATTGTATGGGTGTGTGTTACATTGCATTCACTAGTAGCAGTGAGAAAAACATCACGGGGTGGTGCGCATTGTATGGGTGTGTGTTACATTGCATTCACTAGTAGCAGTGAGAAAAACATCACGGGGTGGTGCGCATTGTATGGGTGTGTGTTACATTAGATTCACTAGTAGCAGTGAGAAAAACATCACGGGGTGGTGCGCATTGTATGGGTGTGTGTTACATTAGATTCACTAGTAGCAGTGAGAAAAACATCACGGGGTGGTGCGCATTGTATGGGTGTGTGTTACATTACATTCACTAGTAGCAGTGAGAAAAACATCACGGGGTGGTGCGCATTGTATGGGTGTGTGTTACACTAGATTCACTAGTAGCAGTGAGAAAAACATCACGGGGTGGTGCGCATTGTATGGGTGTGTGTTACACTAGATTCACTAGTAGCAGTGAGAAAAACATCACGGGGTGGTGCGCATTGTATGGGTGTGTGTTACACTAGATTCACTAGTAGCAGTGAGAAAAACATCACGGGGTGGTGCGCATTGTATGGGTGTGTGTTACACTAGATTCACTAGTAGCAGTGAGAAAAACATCACGGGGTGGTGCGCATTGTATGGGTGTGTGTTACACTAGATTCACTAGTAGCAGTGAGAAAAACATCACGGGGTGGTGCGCATTGTATGGGTGTGTGTTACATTAGATTCACTAGTAGGAGTGAGAAAATCATCACGGGGTGGTGCGCATTGTATGGGTGTGTGTTACATTAGATTCACTAGTAGCAGTGAGAAAAACATCACGGGGTGGTGCGCATTGTATGGGTGTGTGTTACATTAGATTCACTAGTAGCAGTGAGTAAAACATCACGGGGTGGTGCGCATTGTATGGGTGTGTGTTACACTAGATTCACTAGTAGCAGTGAGAAAAACATCACGGGGTGGTGCGCATTGTATGGGTGTGTGTTACACTAGATTCACTAGTAGCAGTGAGAAAAACATCACGGGGTGGTGCGCATTGTATGGGTGTGTGTTACATTAGATTCACTAGTAGCAGTGAGAAAAACATCACGGGGTGGTGCGCATTGTATGGGTGTGTGTTACATTAGATTCACTAGTAGCAGTGAGAAAAACATCACGGGGTGGTGCGCATTGTATGGGTGTGTGTTACATTACATTCACTAGTAGCAGTGAGAAAAACATCACGGGGTGGTGCGCATTGTATGGCTGTGTGTTACATTAGATTCACTAGTAGCAGTGACAAAAACATCACGGGGTGGTGCGCATTGTATGGGTGTGTGTTACATTAGATTCCCTAGTAGCAGTGAGAAAAACATCACGGGGTGGTGCGCATTGTATGGGTGTGTGTTACATTGCATTCACTAGTAGCAGTGAGAAAAACATCACGGGGTGGTGCGCATTGTATGGGTGTGTGTTACATTGCATTCACTAGTAGCAGTGAGAAAAACATCACGGCGTAGTGCGCATCGTACGGGTGTGTGTTACATTAGATTCACTAGTAGCAGTGAGAAAAACATCACGGGGTGGTGCGCATTGTATGGGTGTGTGTTACATTAGATTCACTAGTAGGAGTGAGAAAAACATCACGGGGTGGTGCGCATTGTATGGGTGTGTGTTACATTACATTCACTAGTAGGAGTGAGAAAAACATCACGGGGTGGTGCCCATTGTATGGGTGTGTGTTACATTACATTCACTAGTAGGAGTGAGAAAAACATCACGGGGTGGTGCGCATTGTATGGGTGTGTGTTACATTAGATTCACTAGTAGGAGTGAGAAAAACATCACGGGGTGGTGCGCATTGTATGGGTGTGTGTTACATTAGATTCACTAGTAGGAGTGAGAAAAACATCACGGGGTGGTGCGCATCGTATGGGTGTGTGTTACATTAGATTCACTAGTAGCAGTGAGAAAAACATCACGGGGTGGTGCGCATCGTACGGGTGTGTGTTACATTAGATTCACTAGTAGCAGTGAGAAAAACATCACGGGGTGGTGCGCATCGTACGGGTGTGTGTTACATTAGATTCACTAGTAGCAGTGAGAAAAACATCACGGGGTGGTGCGCATCGTATGGGTGTGTGTTACATTAGATTCACTAGTAGGAGTGAGAAAAACATCACGGGGTGGTGGGCATTGTATGGGTGTGTGTTACATTACATTCACTAGTAGGAGTGAGAAAAACATCACGGGGTGGTGCGCATTGTATGGGTGTGTGTTACATTAGATTCACTAGTAGGAGTGAGAAAAACATCACGGGGTGGTGCGCATTGTATGGGTGTGTGTTACATTAGATTCACTAGTAGGAGTGAGAAAAACATCACGGGGTGGTGCGCATTGTATGGGTGTGTGTTACATTAGATTCACTAGTAGGAGTGAGAAAATCATCACGGGGTGGTGCGCATTGTATGGGTGTGTGTTACATTAGATTCACTAGTAGGAGTGAGAAAAACATCACGGGGTGGTGCGCATTGTATGGGTGTGTGTTACATTAGATTCACTAGTAGGAGTGAGAAAAACATCACGGGGTGGTGCGCATTGTATGGGTGTGTGTTACATTACATTCACTAGTAGGAGTGAGAAAAACATCACGGAGTGGTGCGCATTGTATGGGTGTGTGTTACATTACATTCACTAGTAGGAGTGAGAAAAACATCACGGGGTGGTGCGCATTGTATGGGTGTGTGTTACATTACATTCACTAGTAGGAGTGAGAAAAACATCACGGGGTGGTGCGCATTGTATGGGTGTGTGTTACATTAGATTCACTAGTAGGAGTGAGAAAAACATCACGGGGTGGTGCGCATCGTATGGGTGTGTGTTACATTAGATTCACTAGTAGCAGTGAGAAAAACATCACGGGGTGGTGCGCATCGTATGGGTGTGTGTTACATTAGATTCACTAGTAGCAGTGAGAAAAACATCACGGGGTGGTGCGCATCGTATGGGTGTGTGTTACATTACATTCACTAGTAGCAGTGAGAAAAACATCACGGGGTGGTGCGCATCGTATGGGTGTGTGTTACATTAGATTCACTAGTAGCAGTGAGAAAAACATCACGGGGTGGTGCGCATCGTATGGGTGTGTGTTACATTAGATTCACTAGTAGCAGTGAGAAAAACATCACGGGGTGGTGCGCATCGTATGGGTGTGTGTTACATTAGATTCACTAGTAGCAGTGAGAAAAACATCACGGGGTGGTGCGCATCGTATGGGTGTGTGTTACACTAGATTCACTAGTAGCAGTGAGAAAAACATCACGGGGTGGTGCGCATCGTATGGGTGTGTGTTACACTAGATTCACTAGTAGCAGTGAGAAAAACATCACGGGGTGGTGCGCATCGTATGGGTGTGTGTTACACTAGATTCACTAGTAGCAGTGAGAAAAACATCACGGTGTGGTGCGCATTGTATGGGTGTGTGTTACATTAGATTCACTAGTAGCAGTGAGAAAAACATCACGGGGTGGTGCGCATTGTATGGGTGTGTGTTACATTAGATTCCCTAGTAGCAGTGAGAAAAACATCACGGGGTGGTGCGCATTGTATGGGTGTGTGTTACATTGCATTCCCTAGTAGCAGTGAGAAAAACATCACGGGGTGGTGCGCATTGTATGGGTGTGTGTTACATTGCATTCACTAGTAGCAGTGAGAAAAACATCACGGGGTGGTGCGCATTGTATGGGTGTGTGTTACATTACATTCACTAGTAGCAGTGAGAAAAACATCACGGGGTGGTGCGCATTGTATGGGTGTGTGTTACATTACATTCACTAGTAGCAGTGAGAAAAACATCACGGGGTGGTGCGCATTGTATGGGTGTGTGTTACATTAGATTCACTAGTAGCAGTGAGAAAAACATCACGGGGTGGTGCGCATTGTATGGGTGTGTGTTACATTAGATTCACTAGTAGCAGTGAGAAAAACATCACGGGGTGGTGCGCATTGTATGGGTGTGTGTTACATTAGATTCACTAGTAGCAGTGAGAAAAACATCACGGGGTGGTGCGCATCGTATGGGTGTGTGTTACATTAGATTCACTAGTAGCAGTGAGAAAAACATCACGGGGTGGTGCGCATCGTATGGGTGTGTGTTACATTAGATTCACTAGTAGCAGTGAGAAAAACATCACGGGGTGGTGCGCATCGTATGGGTGTGTGTTACACTAGATTCACTAGTAGCAGTGAGAAAAACATCACGGGGTGGTGCGCATCGTATGGGTGTGTGTTACACTAGATTCACTAGTAGCAGTGAGAAAAACATCACGGGGTGGTGCGCATCGTATGGGTGTGTGTTACACTAGATTCACTAGTAGCAGTGAGAAAAACATCACGGTGTGGTGCGCATTGTATGGGTGTGTGTTACATTAGATTCACTAGTAGCAGTGAGAAAAACATCACGGGGTGGTGCGCATTGTATGGGTGTGTGTTACATTAGATTCCCTAGTAGCAGTGAGAAAAACATCACGGGGTGGTGCGCATTGTATGGGTGTGTGTTACATTGCATTCCCTAGTAGCAGTGAGAAAAACATCACGGGGTGGTGCGCATTGTATGGGTGTGTGTTACATTGCATTCACTAGTAGCAGTGAGAAAAACATCACGGGGTGGTGCGCATTGTATGGGTGTGTGTTACATTACATTCACTAGTAGCAGTGAGAAAAACATCACGGGGTGGTGCGCATTGTATGGGTGTGTGTTACATTACATTCACTAGTAGCAGTGAGAAAAACATCACGGGGTGGTGCGCATTGTATGGGTGTGTGTTACATTAGATTCACTAGTAGCAGTGAGAAAAACATCACGGGGTGGTGCGCATTGTATGGGTGTGTGTTACATTAGATTCACTAGTAGCAGTGAGAAAAACATCACGGGGTGGTGCGCATTGTATGGGTGTGTGTTACATTAGATTCACTAGTAGCAGTGAGAAAAACATCACGGGGTGGTGCGCATTGTATGGGTGTGTGTTACATTAGATTCACTAGTAGCAGTGAGAAAAACATCACGGGGTGGTGCGCATTGTATGGGTGTGTGTTACATTACATTCACTAGTAGCAGTGAGAAAAACATCACGGGGTGGTGCGCATTGTATGGGTGTGTGTTACATTACATTCACTAGTAGCAGTGAGAAAAACATCACGGGGTGGTGCGCATTGTATGGGTGTGTGTTACATTACATTCACTAGTAGCAGTGAGAAAAACATCACGGGGTGGTGCGCATTGTATGGGTGTGTGTTACATTAGATTCCCTAGTAGCAGTGAGAAAAACATCACGGGGTGGTGCGCATTGTATGGGTGTGTGTTACATTGCATTCCCTAGTAGCAGTGAGAAAAACATCACGGGGTGGTGCGCATTGTATGGGTGTGTGTTACATTGCATTCACTAGTAGCAGTGAGAAAAACATCACGGGGTGGTGCGCATTGTATGGGTGTGTGTTACATTGCATTCACTAGTAGCAGTGAGAAAAACATCACGGGGTGGTGCGCATTGTATGGGTGTGTGTTACATTAGATTCACTAGTAGCAGTGAGAAAAACATCACGGGGTGGTGCGCATTGTATGGGTGTGTGTTACATTAGATTCACTAGTAGCAGTGAGAAAAACATCACGGGGTGGAGCGCATTGTATGGGTGTGTGTTACATTAGATTCACTAGTAGCAGTGAGAAAAACATCACGGGGTGGTGCGCATTGTATGGGTGTGTGTTACATTAGATTCACTAGTAGCAGTGAGAAAAACATCACGGGGTGGTGCGCATTGTATGGGTGTGTGTTACATTAGATTCACTAGTAGCAGTGAGAAAAACATCACGGGGTGGTGCGCATTGTATGGGTGTGTGTTACATTAGATTCACTAGTAGCAGTGAGAAAAACATCACGGGGTGGTGCGCATTGTATGGGTGTGTGTTACATTAGATTCACTAGTAGCAGTGACAAAAACATCACGGGGTGGTGCGCATTGTATGGGTGTGTGTTACATTAGATTCACTAGTAGCAGTGAGAAAAACATCACGGGGTGGTGCGCATTGTATGGGTGTGTGTTACATTACATTCACTAGTAGCAGTGAGAAAAACATCACGGGGTGGTGCGCATTGTATGGGTGTGTGTTACACTAGATTCACTAGTAGCAGTGAGAAAAACATCACGGGGTGGTGCGCATTGTATGGGTGTGTGTTACACTAGATTCACTAGTAGCAGTGAGAAAAACATCACGTGGTGGTGCGCATTGTATGGGTGTGTGTTACACTAGATTCACTAGTAGCAGTGAGAAAAACATCACGGGGTGGTGCGCATTGTATGGGTGTGTGTTACACTAGATTCACTAGTAGCAGTGAGAAAAACATCACGGGGTGGTGCGCATTGTATGGGTGTGTGTTACACTAGATTCACTAGTAGCAGTGAGAAAAACATCACGGGGTGGTGCGCATTGTATGGGTGTGTGTTACACTAGATTCACTAGTAGCAGTGAGAAAAACATCACGGGGTGGTGCGCATTGTATGGGTGTGTGTTACACTAGATTCACTAGTAGGAGTGAGAAAATCATCACGGGGTGGTGCGCATTGTATGGGTGTGTGTTACACTAGATTCACTAGTAGGAGTGAGAAAAACATCACGGGGTGGTGCGCATTGTATGGGTGTGTGTTACACTAGATTCACTAGTAGCAGTGAGAAAAACATCACGGGGTGGTGCGCATTGTATGGGTGTGTGTTACACTAGATTCACTAGTAGCAGTGAGAAAAACATCACGGGGTTGTGCGCATTGTATGGGTGTGTGTTACACTAGATTCACTAGTAGCAGTGAGAAAAACATCACGGGGTGGTGCGCATTGTATGGGTGTGTGTTACACTAGATTCACTAGTAGCAGTGAGAAAAACATCACGGGGTGGTGCGCATTGTATGGGTGTGTGTTACACTAGATTCACTAGTAGCAGTGAGAAAAACATCACGGGGTGGTGCGCATTGTATGGGTGTGTGTTACACTAGATTCACTAGTAGCAGTGAGCAAAACATCACGGGGTGGTGCGCATTGTATGGGTGTGTGTTACATTAGATTCACTAGTAGCAGTGAGCAAAACATCACGGGGTGGTGCGCATTGTATGGGTGTGTGTTACATTAGATTCACTAGTAGCATTGAGAAAAACATCACGGGGTGGTGCGCATTGTATGGGTGTGTGTTACATTAGATTCACTAGTAGCAGTGAGAAAAACATCACGGGGTGGTGCGCATTGTATGGGTGTGTGTTACATTAGATTCACTAGTAGCAGTGAGAAAAACATCACGGGGTGGTGCGCATTGTATGGGTGTGTGTTACATTAGATTCACTAGTAGCAGTGAGAAAAACATCACGGGGTGGTGCGCATTGTATGGGTGTGTGTTACATTAGATTCACTAGTAGCAGTGAGAAAAACATCACGGGGTGGTGCGCATTGTATGGGTGTGTGTTACATTAGATTCACTAGTAGCAGTGAGAAAAACATCACGGGGTGGTGCGCATTGTATGGGTGTGTGTTACATTAGATTCACTAGTAGCAGTGAGAAAAACATCACGGGGTGGTGCGCATTGTATGGGTGTGTGTTACATTAGATTCACTAGTAGCAGTGAGAAAAACATCACGGGGTGGTGCGCATTGTATGGGTGTGTGTTACATTAGATTCACTAGTAGCAGTGAGAAAAACATCACGGGGTGGTGCGCATTGTATGGGTGTGTGTTACATTAGATTCACTAGTAGCAGTGAGAAAAACATCACGGGGTGGTGCGCATTGTATGGGTGTGTGTTACATTAGATTCACTAGTAGCAGTGAGAAAAACATCACGGGGTGGTGCGCATTGTATGGGTGTGTGTTACATTAGATTCACTAGTAGCAGTGAGAAAAACATCACGGGGTGGTGCGCATTGTATGGGTGTGTGTTACATTAGATTCCCTAGTAGCAGTGAGAAAAACATCACGGGGTGGTGCGCATTGTATGGGTGTGTGTTACATTGCATTCACTAGTAGCAGTGAGAAAAACATCACGGGGTGGTGCGCATTGTATGGGTGTGTGTTACATTACATTCACTAGTAGCAGTGAGCAAAACATCACGGGGTGGTGCGCATTGTATGGGTGTGTGTTACATTAGATTCACTAGTAGCAGTGAGCAAGACATCACGGGGTGGTGCGCATTGTATGGGTGTGTGTTACATTAGATTCACTAGTAGCAGTGAGAAAAACATCACGGGGTGGTGCGCATTGTATGGGTGTGTGTTACATTAGATTCACTAGTAGCAGTGAGAAAAACATCACGGGGTGGTGCGCATTGTATGGGTGTGTGTTACATTAGATTCACTAGTAGGAGTGAGAAAATCATCACGGGGTGGTGCGCATTGTATGGGTGTGTGTTACATTAGATTCACTAGTAGGAGTGAGAAAAACATCACCGGGTGGTGCGCATTGTATGGGTGTGTGTTACAATAGATTCACTAGTAGGAGTGAGAAAAACATCACGGGGTGGTGCGCATTGTATGGGTGTGTGTTACAATAGATTCACTAGTAGGAGTGAGAAAAACATCACGGGGTGGTGCGCATTGTATGGGTGTGTGTTACATTACATTCACTAGTAGGAGTGAGAAAAACATCACGGGGTGGTGCGCATTGTATGGGTATGTGTTACATTACATTCACTAGTAGGAGTGAGAAAAACATCACGGGGTGGTGCGCATTGTATGGGTGTGTGTTACATTACATTCACTAGTAGGAGTGAGAAAAACATCTCGGGGTGGTGTGCATCGTATGGGTGTGTGTTACATTAGATTCACTAGTAGGAGTGAGAAAAACATCACGGGGTGGTGCGCATCGTATGGGTGTGTGTTACATTAGATTCACTAGTAGGAGTGAGAAAAACATCACGGGGTGGTGCGCATCGTATGGGTGTGTGTTACATTAGATTCACTAGTAGCAGTGAGAAAAACATCACGGGGTGGTGCGCATCGTATGGGTGTGTGTTACATTAGATTCACTAGTAGCAGTGAGAAAAACATCACGGGGTGGTGCGCATCGTATGGGTGTGTGTTACATTAGATTCACTAGTAGCAGTGAGAAAAACATCACGGGGTGGTGCGCATCTTATGGGTGTGTGTTACATTACATTCACTAGTAGGAGTGAGAAAAACATCACGGGGTGGTGGGCATTGTATGGGTGTGTGTTACATTACATTCACTAGTAGCAGTGAGAAAAACATCACGGGGTGGTGCGCATTGTATGGGTGTGTGTTACATTAGATTCACTAGTAGGAGTGAGAAAAACATCACGGGGTGGTGCGCATTGTATGGGTGTGTGTTACATTAGATTCACTAGTAGGAGTGAGAAAAACATCACGGGGTGGTGCGCATTGTATGGGTGTGTGTTACATTAGATTCACTAGTAGGAGTGAGAAAATCATCACGGGGTGGTGCGCATTGTATGGGTGTGTGTTACATTAGATTCACTAGTAGGAGTGAGAAAAACATCACGGGGTGGTGCGCATTGTATGGGTGTGTGTTACATTAGATTCACTAGTAGGAGTGAGAAAAACATCACGGGGTGGTGCGCATTGTATGGGTGTGTGTTACATTAGATTCACTAGTAGGAGTGAGAAAAACATCACGGGGTGGTGCGCATTGTATGGGTGTGTGTTACATTACATTCACTAGTAGGAGTGAGAAAAACATCACGGGGTGGTGCGCATTGTATGGGTGTGTGTTACATTACATTCACTAGTAGGAGTGAGAAAAACATCACGGGGTGGTGCGCATCGTATGGGTGTGTGTTACATTAGATTCACTAGTAGGAGTGAGAAAAACATCACGGGGTGGTGCGCATCGTATGGGTGTGTGTTACACTAGATTCACTAGTAGCAGTGAGCAAAACATCACGGGGTGGTGCGCATTGTATGGGTGTGTGTTACATTAGATTCACTAGTAGCAGTGAGCAAAACATCACGGGGTGGTGCGCATTGTATGGGTGTGTGTTACATTAGATTCACTAGTAGCAGTGAGCAAAACATCACGGGGTGGTGCGCATTGTATGGGTGTGTGTTACATTAGATTCACTAGTAGCAGTGAGCAAAACATCACGGGGTGGTGCGCATTGTATGGGTGTGTGTTACATTAGATTCACTAGTAGCATTGAGAAAAACATCACGGGGTGGTGCGCATTGTATGGGTGTGTGTTACATTAGATTCACTAGTAGCAGTGAGAAAAACATCACGGGGTGGTGCGCATTGTATGGGTGTGTGTTACATTAGATTCACTAGTAGCAGTGAGAAAAACATCACGGGTGGTGCGCATTGTATGGGTGTGTGTTACATTAGATTCACTAGTAGCAGTGAGAAAAACATCACGGGGTGGTGCGCATTGTATGGGTGTGTGTTAC